>NW_010551649.1:12760-25323 GCF_000687285.1 Phaethon lepturus
GCACAGGGGCCAGCGGGTGGGACGGTCTGGAGATGATGCTGTAACAGCCGAAGTCGTCACGCTGGCGCCTCTCAGTCAAGCAGGACAGTTGGTTTCTTGCAGCCCTGAGCTTCCATCCCAACTAAGCTCTAGGAAATGATGCTACATGGGAGCCAGGGACCTAGAGAGGAAGGCTGCTGTCAACTCAACTGGGGTCACACACGTCCCCATGCTCCAGAGCTCAGAGCCGCTGGCAAGCAGCAGCAGCAGCAGCAGACGACTCATTTTCCAAATCTCATGTGAACGTGGGCCACTGCACCGACAGTTGCAAGCAGTCTAGTCTCATATCTCCTAAAAGTAATTTGCTTTTTTTTTTTCCAGTGGGTTTTGTTTGTTTTTAAACAAATAACTTGCTATCTATTTTCCATTTTGATTTGGCTTTCACAGTCTGTCTTTGCTTATGGGAATGATATTTTATTTGTCCTTTTTACGAGGTTTTAAATTTAAAGCTCTTTCACATTTTTAATCAACTGTCTATATTAATTTCCTCTGCAATTTAGACGAAGTTTACTTGTATTTGTTTCTCAAGCTATATTCCCTCTTGCTGAATAAGGCTCAAACACACTCATTTCCTCATGATGGATTATTTTAATTAGATTCTACTCCCTTTGAAGCACATGTCTTCTCTGGATGGTTTCCATCTCTTTTGGAGTTTCACCTTTTGCATTGCCTTGCCAGGGCTCAGCGCTGCATTCCTCACCAACCCGGCTCTCTGCAAGAGCACGCAGGAGCACTGTGAGTATCTTCCTATCAACAAACGTTCACTTTTGTAAAATGTACTGGTTTATCTGGTTTTGCTGCTGGATCTTTAGCTGAAATCTAAACTGGTTTAGATGGTTAATAAAACATTAAAGACCAAATAAATGAAAGTATTTAAATTCAGAGCGATACAAAGACATTCTTCATTTTCAAGAGTGCCTACTACATGCTATGTGCTTTCGAAATCTGACGAGAGCCTGCCTAAAGAGAGACCTTAAATATGGGCAGGTGAGGAGCCGTGGGCAGCCCCAGTGAAGTTTTCAAGCCCAACAGTTTGCAGCCATTGAAACATCCACCGAGCAACGTCCATGGAAACAGCCATGAGGTGCTCAGTAGTTTTTGAAAAAGATCAAGACATTAATTTCAGTCCCTCACTTGTCATTAATTTCCAAAGGCATTTTGAAACATGCACAACTTTATCCAGAAAGCTGTCCGGCAAAGGTCTGATATTAGTAAGAACTTTACTAGCAAGTCCAAGAGTTTGCTCACAAACTTCCTAGGAAAAAAGAAGCAAACCACAGCCACCACTCCAAGGAACCGCCTTTGTGAGGAGAGATGGAAATAAAGTGTGGGGGGGAAGATCCTTGCATTGTCTGACATTTTGTGGTCATGGTGTAACCACCCAGACAATTCCCATGGGAAAAGTCTACAAAGAAATACTGACTGGCTAATCCTATATTTAAAGAATTTTCTACTGTATAGTTGCTACATTTAGCCTAGACAGTACACAAGCACAACCAAGATGTGTAGGATTCAAATCGATTTGCTAGCCCAGTTTGATGCATCTTAAATCATCGTGCTTCCAGCGGGTAGATATTCAAACACTTTTTGGGAACCTTTTGTCTTTTCTTCGCACCAACAACCGCAGATCTGAGATCCCCAATTCTTCAATCATTTTTTAAATTCCTAACTGTCTGCACTTCCCAAACCCCTAAGCAAACCTTGCCTTTTGACGAGCCACTCTGCATGAAACAGCAACATCTTTTGTTGACGAGCAATGTACTTTGTCAATACAAGGGCAGGGAAAGAATGGACCAAACTAATTTCTGGGCCGTCAGCTAAGATGCAGAAGTAATTCCAGCTGACAAGCATTAATATGCAAACTTAGCCATCTCCTGTTTAATTAAGTTTATCAAAACCACCATCGTTTTGCACATCTTGAAGAGCTGGGTACACTTCTGGGGTACTGAAGGG
Source organism: Phaethon lepturus (assembly GCF_000687285.1). Taxonomy (NCBI): domain Eukaryota; kingdom Metazoa; phylum Chordata; class Aves; order Phaethontiformes; family Phaethontidae; genus Phaethon; species Phaethon lepturus. Next base: position 14,753 of record NW_010551649.1, read on the forward strand.
TCAAGATACCAGAAATCTAAAAAATGCTTAAATTAAATGAAATCCTAACTCCACTTCCATGGCTTCTCCATGGTGCGTTTTCCCAGCTTGCATCTCAGCTTGATTTTTATCCATTATCATATTGTTATAATGAAAAGATTAACTTTCTCATTAACCACAAGAAAATACATTTCAACAGTTCAAAACAATGAATCCGAGACACAAATCACTCCAGCCCTGCCAGCCTGGTAGAGTCGTTCAGTCTCAGCAACAAAAGGTTTCAATCAGATAGCCAAAACTTTTGTCCATCAGACTTAGATTTGTCCTGAAATGCAAGACAGACGTTCCTCTTCCCCCCTCCTTGCAGAGCCAAAAAGCACAGAAATGGAGAAAATTAAAACCTGCTGCATTATCCTGCAACATGCTACAAAATGTAATAAAAAGCCAAATGTCTCTTTGCCCTCCCCTCCTCATCAAGCTGAATTATTTTTTTAAACAGTCATGTAGTTGCAACTCTGCCTACATCTCCAAAAGCTAAACAATTATGCCACAATAGGGGTATTTTGTTCACTCAGAAAAAAATCATCTAATGAAAAACTATGTTGGTGGTTGAATCCACTTCCTTTAGGAGGAGTTGGCTGTAATCTCAGTGGGACTTGTGGTTTCAGCTATTCATGCTGCTCATAGCAGTTTCTGTTTTTTCTCAAAGCAATGTAACCCAGCAACACAGAAAAAGCTGTGATTAACTTCTTCTGAGATACAAGATGTCATGGCAATGCAAGTTGCCTCTTTGCTGAAGAGAATCATAAATCTCTAACACTATGTCCTTTTTCCACAGCCATCTAGCATCCCAGGCTGAGTCTGAAGGGAAAGTTAGAAGTCACTCAAATTTTCTCTTTTACTCAAGAACAAGTGGACTGTGGACTTGTAACTCCTCGGACCAGAGATCATCCTTCAGAGCTGCAGGGAATTGCATCTCTCGGACTCTAATCAGTAGCTTTAGTTCCTTGCCAGCCACAAGAGAGCTTTAAAATTAACAAGCATTATATTAGCTGACTTTACCTAATGAATAGCTATCAACTGTCTACACACACAGAAAGTTTCCTTTTATTTGTATGCAAATGTCCATATGTGATGGAATGAAACTGGAAGGGAACATCTGTGCATCAAAATCTTACACAGATTACATCCTTTTTTTTAAATGCACTAAAAATCTGGTGTCAATCCCAATTTAAAAAAAAAAATCACAAAACAAACAAACAAAAACAGCTAAGGGGAATAATCAGAATAATGTTAAGGAGAAAAAAAACCCACAAATTTTTCCCCATATATCTCATATGAGGCACCCCAGTCTTGCCCTGATCTCTGAAATACAACTATACAATAAGGCATTTGGGCTCCATTATCCAAGACACAGAATAATTCATAATTAACAGCTCAAAAAAACGAAGACCCAGCTGGCTGCCCCGCCAATGCATGGATCTTGGGACAAATTCTCGGTGTGCACGGGCCAGCACGCCTCTGCTGTCCCAAGCAGTCTGGGATGTGGTGTGACACGCAGCCGGGCTGCGGAGACCTCACCCAAGAGCTGAAGGGCAGCCAGCATCTCCAGACTCCAGCAGATTTTAGACCTCACCGACCCGAGCGGGAGAGCCGCCGGAGCTGCCGCCGGAGCAGCCCGAGTCCTGCCCGGGCACGGCGGCTCCGTCGCTAAAAAACCGCGATCTGCATGTTGTTCTGGGACAAGCACCAGCCTTCCTCCACCCAAGCACTTAACTAACGAATACACTGATGCAGTCACTTCTTTATGCTCTAGAAGATATTTTCTTCTTTTTTAATGACAGGTTCTATTATCTCCTGTATATTAAAAGTGGCCTTTCAGCTCTTCCATTAACACCAGATCCCCAAGTCAGAGATGAACTCTGAGTGACACTAAGAGGCCATACTTTCAAATCAGGGCATCTCTCTGGCAAGGCTTTTGACGTGGCCTCTTTTCATGTCTCCGGGCAATTTCTCCCCCTCTTGCTGCAGTCCTGAACTCAGGGTTTCCAAGCTGCTCTCCAGCAGCAGTTATTTATGATTGCCCTGTCCTACAATGTCATTTCCCAAGCACCCAGGTGCTGCAGAAGAAAGGAGGACGCCGATCCCTGCTATCAAGAGCTACGAAGTATCTTGAGAAAAAACTGAAGGATAAGCAGATGGGCACAAGATGAAAGCAAAGCAATCCCAGGGCTGAAAAGCATGACTTATGTTTTGCAAAGCTGACCACGTGGGGTCTTAAAAAAACATAAAATATTCAAATTAGAAGACAAGACTAAACTTATCACAACCAAAGTAGCATTGAAGAAAATTCACTACCGTCAAGACTGAAGCGCGCTGCTTGCCTGCTGCGTCCAGACACGCGTAACAGGTCTGGATTTCTGACTATTTTTCGCAATATGTGCTCCTGCGGCTCCCCAGATTTCCCCCTTCCCCGCACAGCCACAGAACCTGCTCCTGCCGAAACGGCACGGGTCGAGCAGAAAAGAGAAAACAGACTCAAACTGGCCACCTTCAAAGACATATGGGAATGGGGCGTCTTTATTCCCCCGCGCTCTTCTGTTTAGGAAGCAATCCTTCAGGAACCAGCTATCGGCTCTTAATGACTGGTTTTGTTACTCACAGGCCCCATAATGAAACAGGGGGTGGCTGAGGTTACCATGCTGTGGTAATAATCAAATTTAAGGGGATTATAATCATTATAAGCTAATCAGGGTAGAATTATATATTTTTAATTAGCAGCTGCTGTGCGGTTAAGGCATTAGAATCCCCCAGCTGTTTGCTGGTAAATGCAAACAACAGTATCCTATTTGAAGTGCAAAATACATACTTTTACATGGAAAATATATTAAGGAAATCAAAAAATTGCCCTTAAAAATACTATATGCTGTAAAGCCTCATTACAGATCATTCTTTTTGCTTTCAGCATTGGAAAGATTTTTTTATTTAAGCCCATAAATTCTTTGCATTTAATCTTATACTGAATGTAGGCCAAATATAAAAAGGGAGTCATTTACAATACATTGTGTATATTGTTACTTCAAACCACATAGTAGTTACCCGTAAATCCTCCAGCATTTGGTATAAACACATAGTGTTTGTCTACTCATTGTAAGTCTAGAAAAGGACGTATTTCTGCAGAGCCTTAAAGAGGTGTTCACTGCATGAATAATAGAGACTGAGTAAAACTCGTCATTTGGATTTTCTTGTAACAACACACTTTAATCCAAGATTCCCAAGTAGAGAAACAGATCTCCGCAGTTTGTATAACCACCCCTGCTCACACTATTGTATTTTTAAATTATTCTTCAGCTACATTTTAACTGAGAATCTTTCTACGTTATCGCAGAGAGATCCCAACAGGCACCAGTCTCCAGGATCTTGCTTTGTTTAAAAATAAAGCAAACTCAACAACCAGTTAATCTGGAAAAAAGCTGGGTTTGTTGAAGGGTGTTCAATTATAAGGAGGCTGATCAGAGCCTGCAGATGTTTGCCAAGAAGAGTTGCTCTCTAAGCACCCAAATTTGGTAGAAGTCTACAAAAACAAAAAACAAACAAACAAAAAACCACAACCAAACAGCAAAGCAGTTGGTCTTATCTTCAAACACGTTCTTCAGGTTCCTGGTGTTAGACGAGTCTCCTCCACAGCCCAACGGCACTGTGACATTTTGGTCTAACACAGCAGCAGAACTGCATCTGAGCACAGCCAGGCCCCTCGCTCCCACCATCTCCCACCTCTGTTAACCAGTCCCTTCCACTAATGCAAATACCAAATAGTACGTGCTGGTTGTGAACCTCCTGCAAACCCTTCCCACTCACCCTGAAGTCACATCATCAGAAGTCAAATCAAGTCAGAAGATGAGAAGAACTCACGAGGACCATTAACAATTACCAAGACGTAGACTAGCATGACGCTGCTGAGTGTCCACAAGTCGTTTTGCCCTCTGCATCGCCTTATTTTGACCAGACCACGTCCACCAAGCAAGCATGGGCTGACTCCTGGACATGTTCCCTGGGACACCGCGACCTTCTCCAAGGCTGCAACAGCTCCCCTGCTTACAGCTACGGAAAACTAGTCTTAGGGGGTTAGGATACAGAATTAGGCTCCTCAGTAACTGTTCGAGGGTATGCCTTAAAGTATGCCTACAAAGTGCAGGAGAGGACTAAGCATCTACCTTCAAATTCACAGCCCCATCCACCACCCCGCAGAGGTGAGGGCTCTGGCCAGGGGAGCAGATAGCCAGGCTGGCCAGGTCATGAGCACCTCTCCAAGCAGAGGCAGCCCAGCTCGGGATGGCCTGTTTCTGGGCCCAGCACTACCCGACCCGTGGCGGTCAGACCCTGCCAGCGATGCTCTGCCCGGCACAGGCTGCCCGAGCCTTGTCCTGCACAAAAAGGATGAGACCTCCTTGCCTCCGCAGCCAGCAAACATTTGTTACAGCTCCAACGTGTCTCTCATTGAGGACCAGGTACAGATTCTATTACTGTAGAAGACAGATGTCTTTAGAGTCAGCTATTTCTGATAAAAATGTTTTCTCTGAAATAGTCGCAATAACAATCCAGATTGCACACCAGCTGTTAAGAGAAACTGCTATTTCTAAGCGTTTTCAAGCACTAGGCAGACCTGAATAACGTCCTCTGCCATCTCTGGGGACTTTGACTAACCGTCAGCAAAAGACGACTCAGAAAACCCAACAACCGTTACTTGACTTTAAGATCAAATACCCTTCTGTTGACTCAGACTAACACAGCTTGCCCTGGGAAAAAAATGGGCCTCCTTGGAAAGCTGAGAGCTCTTGGGTAAATCGTCTGGTCTTGCAGATGGGTGCTGCCATCAAGACTGTCCTCATGAACATCACCCAAAACTCCACGAGTGTTATTGATAGCTTCAGACAAGGGTTACCAGTGATGGGACCTGTACAGGACTTAAGCTGTTCATTTCCACTCTAAAACACAACATACTCTCTGAGCAAGTGCAAAACATATTCAGGGAAGGAAGGGGCCTAAAAAGACAGTTATTACACCCAAAATATTAGCGTCACAAACACGGAACTTTCAAGTCACAAGGACAGAGCCATCACTGAAGACAAGTTTGACAAGAAGAGATGTGGCAAGGAAATCAAAGCCTTCCCAGAGCTGTGGCACTGAGCTATACCCAGGCAGGCAAACAATGGACTAAATTAACTGCCTGTAGCATAACTTAGCTGCAAAATCCTCGAAGTTTTTGACTGCTTTGCAGCATCATTCTTTCAACTCCGCCCCACGCTGGGACTTCAATCTGCAGGGCTGTAATGTTACCATCAGCAATGTTAGAGGTGAGACTGAAAATAAACACGGAACAAGAAAAATGCAAAGCTCCTCCTCCTCGCGAGGTCTGGAGGGAATTTCCTGAGTCAGACTTCTCCATCACTTGTTTACTTGTTACTAAGCATGAATTTTCACAGCAGCGTGTGTGGTTTTCACTGAAGTTTCCAAGTTAAAATCAACAGGGTTATAATAGCGTAACAAAACTAAACATCACTAACCCTCTCTTGAGGGATGGGATCCTTGCTGCTTCCCTGCCCATGCTGCATACGGCGTGTCCAGGGTAAAAGCTGCATTTCCAGGGCAAATATGAAAGCACTGGGGACAAAGACGGTCCCTTGGGTCACAGGATGAAGGACACCAGCTCCCACAGTGACCTGCAATGAGTTCAGCATCTTACTTGATCCATTACATGTATTTAGCCCTGGATAAAGAAGCTGTTACGCAATGTTCAGAGAGCTGGAAGGTTTGTCCGTCTGCAAATCACCTCTCTGAAGGTTCTCCCGAGTGGCACTTTAGGAAGGAGAGGTCAGTTCTTCTCCCTGTGGCAGCCATGAAGGATATAGCCATGAAGCAGCAGCCACAACTGACTTCAGAGCTATATAAAAAGCTGGCACAAAGATCTGTTTATGAAAGAGCTAAGAATTAAGTCTGACTTTAAAATAGCACAGTCACCCGTAGCGGCTCAGAGGGTCACATTCTTCTTCCATCTCTTCCTCCTCCCGCTCTGGGACCTCCTCTTGGCCCAGCAGCTTTCCCAAAGCTGTCTGCAAACATGGCAGAAGCTCCCCACGAGGGAGGCAGGCAGAAGTCTGTGCCCGAGGAGTTGAAGGAATATGCTTATGAAGGGATGCTCTGCACTTCTTGCAGCACTAGACATTTTTTCAAGAAGGACACTGCAGCAGAGACCATTCCTATTTGCGGCAACGTGGTACATCAGATAGCACGGTATTTCATGAAAATTTTAGGAGGTGACTGCAGGTTCCCGATGCTGTCAAAGAGAAACGCACACCTTTCCCGTTTCACGGTACGCAACTCCCCACGTAGCTCCCCTTGTTCACCTCCCCAACCCTTGGAGCACACACCAGAGGAAAATACAAGATTTCAAGCTTTGCAAACCTCCAGCCTAAACCAACATCCTGTAAAACTAGGAGTTAAAGGCAGGAACGCTTCACTTCCAAACCACAAAGGCTGTAATGAGTGTGGGTTTAATTGGCTGGTACAAGAGCTGCACAGCCAGAATCGGCAGCTGGCAATGAAATCAGCCCTTCTGCACTGCAGATTGCTAAACTTTTGCCCTTGTCTGCAACGTGGTGTATCGCAGAAGTAATTCGGTACCCATAAAAAGAATCACAAAAGCATCTAAGAAAAATAAAGCGCTAGCCCAAAACTGGCAATACACTAAGCTTCTTCTCCAAAAGTTTTGAGCTGTACAGGGATCTACCCCTGATCCTATAGTGATGAATTTCTACTATGTGCATATATATACAACATCCTCCATAAGAAATGTGTATTTTGGGTATCACTTAAAATCTGACCCCTTAGAGCTACTTATTTCAACAGCTTCAGTACATACTTAAAGATCTCATTATCTAGAATTAGAAATGAAGTTCTTTGAAATATCAGTCCCAAATGACAGAAGTCTCTACCAAGCAACTCTGGCATGTTTTCTTGCTTCATTTAACACAGTTATTCACACGTAGGCCCAACTTCTCCTTTACAGGTTTACAAAGCACCCAGCAAGTTCTGTGACAGTTTGCATCTAACTTCTGAATATTTGAAGAGAAGCTAGATTAGTAAGGAACAGCAAAGCCTGCCTTTCATCCGGTGCAAAAAGCTTTCAATCTCATAAAGCCGATGTAGGAAACTTTCAAGGCAAGGTGTTTCACAGAGTTAGCAGGGGTGCCTTGCTATCGCTTCACAGAATCACAGAATCACTAGGTTGGAAAGGACCTTCAAGATCATCGAGTCCAACCATTAACCCAACGCCACCATGTTCCCTAAACCATGTCCTGAAGCGCCACATCCACACGTTTCTTGAACACTTCCAGAGATGGCGACTCCCCCCCCTCCCTGGGCAGCCTGTTCCAATGCCTGACCACCCTCTCAGTGAAGAAATTTTTCCTAATATCCAATCTAAACCTTCCCTGGCGCAACTTGAGGCCGTTTCCTCTCGTCCTATCACTAGTTAGAGTTAATGGAAGATTTATACTTTGCAGTCTGCTTAAAACCACCTTGTTCCTGAGATGCACACTAGGCAGAGTAAAAATACATGAAATAATAATAACAATAACAACAACAATAATAATAATACCCAAAACCACACCAACAGAACTTAAGGCAATATGTGCAGGCATCTTTTAATTCAAAAAGCCAGGCTGAGTTAAATCAAAGTACACATGAGAAAACCAAGGCTGTATTGTCCTGCAAGCAGCTGAGGAATTGCTGCTCTCGGCCTCTTCCCACGGTGAAATCCCGGGCGCCGCGCTCAGCCCGCACCAGACGGCTTCTGTCTTGGCTAAGGCAAGGCTCAGGCCAGAAGCTCGCGTTGCCGTTACGGTGCAGCACTCGAGACAAAATGCAGAGCAGAATTTAACCTCCTCAGTTACGTTCGTTGTAGACCACAGGCATACAGTCCATGCCTTTCTGTTTGTACCTGCACAACTTTATTTTCAACTGGGTCTTGTCCCCAGGGCTCCATACTAAAGAAGTTGCTCATAGAAAGAATCACGAGTCAGAAGCCTTGGACGTGTCAGGACAAATCCCACCAAATGTAAATTGGTGTAATACACAGATTTCCGCTTGCTCACATGGCACTAGAAACGGAAAGGCAGTGCCTCAAAGTGCTGCACAGGCTCCCAACAACAGCGATGCTGAGCATTGCTTTTTTAAGGCTGAAAGGAGATTCCGGGGAAGGAAGATAAATCAAAACATGGCATCTTTCAAAGGGGAGCAATGCAGGAACTAAGCCCCAGCAGCTCCGCGAACACCCACCTCTCCCCAGGAAAAGAGACCGCGGTGGTGTTCAGTACGTACGTTCTGCAGCAGTTTTTATTCTAGTTAAAACTGCATGAGCACTCATTAATTTTAATGTTGTGTGCTGTGCCATACCCATGCCTAGGAAGACTCTGAGCCCCGCAAGCGTACGCCCGGCACGTTCGCAGAAGGACTAGTCCCAGCTCGGCCCCCAAAACGGGCCGTAGGAGGACGCTGCCTTGGCTGCCATTAGACCCGGCCTTGCAGACCCCCAGCAGCAGCCCCCGGCACCCCGGCACCACTCGCCCCACGAAAGCCACCGCTGCCACAGCCCCGGCGGGGACAGCGAGCAAAGCCGGATGGGGCCCCTTCCAAATGCCGAGCCCGAGACAGACCGTGCGTCCGCCCTCTCAGCTGGCATGGCCTCACACAGAATCTGGGTCTGCATTCGCTAAAAATCAGACACACACCGACCCCCCCAAAAAATCTTGCTGTTCTGTTGATTATTACAAATGCTGCTGATCAGGTACCTGCACCCATGTGCCCAGCTTGCATTTTAAAGGCATTTACACCTACATTTTGGTGCATTCTCTTGACCCAAGACATTAAACAAACCAAACACATGAGGTCGCGTCCCTCCAGGTGAGTAACAAGGGGTTTAATTAGTTAATACTCCACTGGAGGTGTGCTAACTCCAGCGTTTTGCTGGGAAGAGACTGCATTTAATCTGGATTGTGATTGGAGAGCAGGAAAGAAAACAAGGTCTTCAGAGTAAATATGGCACCATTAAAGAAGCAGGTTAATTATCAACCACAGGCATGAAACTGTGGGAACACGGCAGCAACCCAGTCCTGCTTGTGATGATGCTGGCTGCTGGGCCAGCAGAAAGCGACCCCAAAACGCTGCAAGAGGAAAGAGACTAAAACCCTCATTTTCTTACACAAAGAAATAAGTTGATTTTGCAATAAGTATCTGCAGGGTATTTGGGGTGCGCCGGTTTTATCAGCCAGAGATGCAACGGCCAGCAAGGCAGGTTTAATATCCGTTAAAAAAATATTTTATGCCTGATATCAGGGAGCGCTGCAGCGTTCAGAAATGAATCAGACGTTCCTTCACATAACAAGAATAGCCGAAGGCAGCATCTGATAGTCTACAAAAGGCAACAAACACTATGAATAAGGTATACAAAGCCTCCATGCTTCCAGGCATAACCTGCCTTCTGCCTACGAGAGATCAGGACACTCTCCCAGGGACAGGGTATTCGTACAGTGGGTGCCAGTTTCTAACGTTTGCTTCTAAAACAGGTTATATTCACCAGTACTTGCAAGAAGAAAGCAGCTGAGAGGACAGCTCACCTCGAAGCCCCAGCCACGCCAAAGAGAACAGCATCCTTCTGGCACCAAGGTAGTTTTCTGAAACCACTCATGGGAAAAAAAACAAAGCCAAAAAATTTGTAACTGTTACTTTTTTTAAGTACTGTTTTAGAGAAAAAAAACAACACTGTAACAAAATGTTAAAAAGCAACAAAGGAATTGCTACAAAAAAGTATCAAAATATCACATCAGCCCAAACCTGCCAAAAATGAAGGGATCATAGCAGATGAAAGAAAAACAGTATTACAAGAAAAGTGGGTAAAAATAGAAGTGCCAGGATATGACATGCCTTCAAGTTATAGAAAAAGCATCTGGATTGTCCTCAAATCCCCTCCCGACTGCTGTCTAACTCGGTAATCGTCCCTCTTGAGCAACAGGGTCGTCTCACGGAGAGCGATGGGGCAGCGCCGACTTCTTTTCATCTGATGTCACTCGGGGCAAAGCACCTTCCAGTCAGAAAGGGAACAGTTTGTGCCCTCAGTTTCACAGACCTGGGTGCAGCCCATGACAACTTGAAATCTCTTTTCTTTAAAAAAAAAAAAAAAGAGAGAAAAAAGTTTTTTCAGTTGAGCAATTTTTACTTTTACAGCAGTTACAGGCAACTGTTGGGCTCTCTGACTGGTACCCGCCTGCGTATGTCCTTCTGCTAAAGTGACAGCTACAGAGAAGTAGTTGAAAACGTTGAGGTGAAAGATGTTTTGTCATTTTGTGACGCTCAACGCTTTTAAAGGACATTACAATGACTTGGCTACGGACGCAGACTTTACAGCTTAAATTATGGGTTTTGCAACGCTTTGAACATCGCTTCTGAAAAGCAAAGACCCTGGAGGGTTCCTCCTCTGCTCTCCCCGTGGTGCCCAAAGTCTAAACCAGGGAGACCTGTGACTTTTAATGTCTAAG
>NW_010551649.1:25335-37539 GCF_000687285.1 Phaethon lepturus
GGGCGGGGAGGGGGGAATCCCCATGCAACAGAAAGTTGAGGAAAACATAAACCTGAGCAGCTGCGTGTGAAAATTACGCGAAGTCCAAAGCCACTGAGTGTGAGCCTTAGGACAGAGGAACACGCAGGCAAGAGTACAAATGCCTTCCACGTGTTCTGGATGGAAAGAAACTGAATTTAAAGACTAACATGGAAACTGCTTTAAGCAATTTGTCCTTTTCAGTAGGGGTTCTGCAGCAAAAGAGAGGTTTCGACAAGTTAAACAACTTCCTACCGGAGTGGCTGCATGCAATGTTTAAACTACCTCTTGCACCCTCCTTAGAAAAGGAGTATTTCTAATTTTGCCATTCAGGAAGACTTTGAAATGTCACTGCTGTTTGATTTGACCAGTGAAGAGGAAATGCAGAGCTGAGAGAAGGGGAAAACAATGTAAATACCGTTCTGTATTTTTTAACTTGGTTTCAGGCAGCTTGGTGAGCAGGTGCCAAGAAGTGTGGATATTGCTTATTTACCTTCAAAACGAGAAACTTCAGCCCTATTTTCTGTAAACGTTACACCTTAAAGCTCACCTCGATATTACAAGGTATTAATGTGAAATATCATCTGCAAGAGCTGAGTCGGAGAGCACCTTTTGGCTGAGCTTCAGCTAGACACAATGTTTTTAAAGCCAAAAGTCCTCTGAACGTGATTCACTGCAATGCATAATAATGCTGAGGTCTCTTCTCCATCAGGGACTTTGAGGAAAAATAAATATGCAATAAATATTCCCCACTGTTTCTGCCACTGGTGCAGACAGCTATCGGCATTCAGCAGTGCTGCTGCTGCGTCTGAATACACGAAAGGTCTTTCCTTTAGAGGCCTTGATGAAGTTTTGTTTATCAGTCGGTGATGCTAATGGAAAGGCTTTGCCGGCCGGGAGGAGCAGACTCTGCCTGACACAGCCCACAGGTTGCTGGGAAGATGCTTGAGGTTTATAAAACCGGAGCAACAGGAGCAGAGCAGCAGCAAATACGTATAAAACCAGCTGCGTAAGTATTGTTTGTCACAGGGAAATCTGCTTCCGTCTGCAATCAATACAGAAAAAGAGGAACACCAGTTTTAATTAAACCTGTAAGATGGCTTAAAAAGTCCTTGAAGTTTTAAAGAAAAGTTTTTAATCTTCCTGGTGAGAACAGCCCCCCTGGACATGGAGGCTGGAGGTGCTGCAGGCAGCAGAAACACTCTTTGTCAGAAATCCACCAACAAATGACTGTACCCAGCACCTCCCGAAACAGGCTCCGGCCAGGCAGCCGCGGGAACCTTCCCTGCCAACTCCAGTGCACCGTGGAAAAACACTGGTATTCCCAGCCGGGGGCAAGACCCCGCCCGGGCAGCTACGGCTGAGTAGGGGAGAAGAGTACAGAAAATACAAGTTAACTGTGATGAGCCAGTTTGGAAGCCAGAGGTTCCTTGTTTTCCCCAGCATCCTTGGGGGACAGCAGGCAGCACGGATACAGCAAGGTGCAATGACAACCCGCCCACGGGGGCTCGGGACGCAAACCAGCGCAAGGCACGGCAGTCCCAAAGCAGGGCACAGATGATTAGGCTCAGTTACACACCAGCTACGCTAAATCAATTTGAAATTGGTTTTGGTTAATCCGCTGCAACCTTTTAACGTCAATGAGCTCTTCGGGATTGTGACAACTTGCCCAGCTTTTAGGCTAACAGCAATTTCCACACTGGTTTAGGCAAGCCTCAGCACCCATTATAGCATCTTTTACATCCAGACAGACAGCAAAAGCCCTCTGCAGTGTGTTACGTTAGCACATGCTTAAATTTAAGCACTCTTATTTTTACTTGAGCTTTGCACATGTGTAACAACTTCAGCAGATCCAAATTTACACACTAACTGCTTACCAGTCTGCAATGTGACCAAGATATCCTATCCCAGATCAGAACGATGTCAAAAAAACTCCACTGTATTTAGCTCCTGGAAAAACTGATACGTGTGTATTTCCAGCATCAACTAATACAACTGGAAAATTGGCAACAGAAAACAAAAATAAATGGAAAAGCCACTTGGATAGTCCCTAGGTCATCTCTTTTGCAGATAAAAATCTCAGCCTTTGACAAGTTTTACAAGCACACAGCAAAAAAAACCTACAGGGAGAAGGTTGTATTTTAAGCGGAATCACTGTCGTGGCAAATCTGCACCTTGAGCAGGACAGCCTGGCGGTGCAGAAGGGAGCTGCTCCAGCTGAAGCAGTTTATCCATGTCACATGTTTTGAAGCGGATCTAGGAAGCGGCAGAGCCCCCCAGAACGGTGATGAGGAGCTGAGATTTGTGGGTCTTGCCACAAGCATCCTGACCGAGTCACACAGCCTTTGCGCTCGCTCCCCCCCTCCAAACATCACTCGGGGTCTTCTTAGCCCCTGCCCTCCCTCTCCTGCGAAGCACCCAGGCAGGACCAACTCTTTTGGGTTCACGCACTGCCTGGCACAAGAGGGCCCCAAACTTCGTCCGGCTTGAAAGACTGCCGTCACGCACGCGAGTATTCACCAGCTCTCCCACCCTCATAAAGGGACGACCTTCTGTTAAAGTGTAACTGCCACCTGCCTCTGGAATGAGGGAGCTACATGCCACTTTATTGCCTTTAAAATGCCAGCGACCTGTGCGCACAGTGAAACCGGGCACCTTCCCGAGATAACGTTCGTGGGTGTGCTCTAGTTTTCCCTCCCGCACTCTCGAAATGACTCGCAGGGACCAGACAAAGGTCCAGATAGCAGCTGCCCGCAGCTTTTGTCAGGAAAAGGGACTCTGGATCTTCTTCAGCAGCCACGTCGCGTGACCCGATTAGAAAGCAAGAGCGGTCTCATGAAAAACATCTTTCAAAACCAGCATGTCGCTGCAGATGATTTACACGACAAGTATCGCTGAAATGGTTTCACCGCAGGAACACCACAGAAGCAAATTTAAATGGTTTTCCAGGATCAGAGGCTGCCCGTGCATCTTGTGATGAGGTGACGGGCATGGGAACGGTTCTCGGCCATGGTGCTGGTGGTTTCATACTCTTCAGCTTTCAAATAGCTGTGCCAACAACAAATTTTGCCACTTACAGCGAAATGTGTGGCATTGGCTGTTTAACAGCCTGAGCTGCCAGAGTCATGGGATGACTTTCCATTAAAAAGGAGAAAAAAAAAAAAAAGAAAAAAAAAAAGAGACAAGAAGAAGAGATTCTGAAACTCTTCACTGAAGCAGCATTTGACAACATGAATGCTAAAGTGCAAAAATTAAATATATATATATTCATATATACACACCAGTCACATGTTCCAAGAGCCTCACCCAAGAATTCAAACTATTTTGATAGGTGATACACAATATTGTCACAAGCTGCTCCTCTTAGGCTGGGTGGGGGCTGTGGGTAGATATAAAATTTCCCCTGTATGTAACCTCGCCAAGCAGCCAAGCCTCGGAGCAGCACAGCCCTGCTGTCCTCAACGCCCCGTCCGGATTTTGCACAGAGCCGTTCTACACCTCCCGCAGAAAGCCGGAGACAGACAGTTATTGGGGGTTTAATTGCCTTGCTCCGTGTGCAGTAAACGAAGCTTCCTGCCACATGAAGGATTTATATAGGCTATGGTTAAGTTCAGAGAAAAGTACCTCCGTGTGAAATTAGGTCAACAATCTCAGCCTGTCCATACATCTTCATTAAAACAAAAAAAAAAAAAAGAAAGAAAATGGGGTAATATAGCTATGGTAAACATTGAAAAGTATTTGTCAGCTCAGAACTCCATTTGGAAACAGTCTTAATTAAATTAAAGAGATTAATTACAGCAGATGGTAGGTGACAGGGAGGACTCCATCGTGCATACAGACTGTACGAAAGTTGACAAAACACTATATGCCATTGCTAAGCAAGTTTGGTATCTGCACATAAAATCAACACACAAAGTTTGCTGGGGTAGGGGCAAAAGACAATCTAACAACAAAACAAGCCATCTCCTCCCGATAAACAAACAACTTGATGATTTTCTTCAAAACCAACCGAACCTGTGATCCTCAGAGTGCCTCGCTGCGAACGCAGCGGAGCCTCTGGACGTGCTCACGCAGACAGGCTGCTGCTCTTCCTCCCAACCACAGTCAGCGCGCATACAGAAGATATTCTATATTAGTCACTTCATTGTTTAAGGAAAACTGCGTACAGGGAAAAGAGAAGGACACGATTCTTTGTTTTGCATCAGACTAATCCCTCTTTCACCCTTAGGACAGGGAGAGAACAAAGCCTGGGCTGGACCGGTGGCTGCCAAAGCCCCATCAGGCGTCCCGTCCCGCAGCGCCTTCCCCAAGCGCCAGCACTGCAAAGGGGAGGCTCGGCTTGGAGTCGACAATGTCCCCAAAACCCAGCCAAACCGCAGACTTCTCCTCCCCAGGCTCGCTGGGCGTCAGCTACCCCAGGGCTGCGCCGTGCCACGCGTCCCCCGGCCGTCCCCGCGCCGCGCGGGCTCTCCTCCAGCGACAGCCGGGAGGACCACGGGTTATTTTAGGCACCACGTCCTAACAGGATATTCAACAGCAAAGTTGCATCCTACGTTATACATCGATGTAGGCGTTTAGGGTTCCCAGAACAAGAAGATGTTGGTCTAGACGGCTCTGTCATCAGCTGGAAAGACAGCCACGTTCCTGGCTGGTCCCGCTGAAAGCACTCGGCTACCCCGCTTGTAGAGATGGCCCCAGCATCGGGAACACACCCAGCAGTGAACAGGGAAAACCTTCCTCAACTTGGGATCTTTCATGTATCTCCTGCTGTCTGCCCCCCTCTCTGCTCCTCTCCCCCAGCCATCCTTGGCTTCCCGCAAGGCTCCAGTGCAGGTCCAAGCCCCAGGAGGAACCTCCTGTCTCCCTGCCACTTAAACTGCTAATTAGGAGTTCTACACACCTTTGGGAAAGGAGGAGGACAGGCGTGTTCCTCGCTGTTTTTAAGAAAAGTCTTTCCACAGTTACTCTGCAGCCCAGGTCCTCACCTGCCCAGTTCAGCCTGTTTGGGAGGTAACTTTCCCCTCTCCCATGCATCCAAAAAAATCTGAGACATCTGTGTCTGTCATCAGTTCGGACTAACACCCACTTAGCGCAGGATCCGCACCACTGGAATAAGAGAAGTTGAACATCAAAGTTTTGTTTTTCTTGAAAGTACAAAATATCTGCGAGGCTTTGTTTGTGTTGAGGGAGTGGTTGGGTTTTAGGCAGCTTCTTTTTCAAAGGCTTTTTGTTAATAACTAAATGAAAAACCCAGAGTTGAGGTTTTCCCCTTAAAAACAAGCCACTGTGATTAAGGATATGAAGAAAATTCGGTCTCTTCCCAACCTAATTGTACTGAGGCACTGACTTCAGGGCTCCAAAATTACAGATGTATAATCCAAGACAATGAACTCTTTAGTCAAGGATTAGCAAACCATGCAAAACTGATTGCTTATTCAAATGCCTTCCAATTGTAAGGGCATCTGTTCCACTTTGCAAGTCATCCCAAAGGCTTTGTTTGTTTTTTTTTTTTTTTTCCTGCTCCATTATGAAGACAGGGCGCTTTGCATTATTTTCACACCGTGTAATAAGTGCTATTGTTTAGTCTAATAGGGGACAGTCAATGAAATCCAATAAATATTTTTACCTTATTTTTCTTTCAAGTTATGATACAAGCCCTCTCAAATATAAAAAACAGGAACTGTTCTTAATCAAAAGCCAAGTCTGTAAAAATGTAACCCAAAACGTCAAGACCTGAAAAAAACTATTTTGTTTCTCCAAGGTCTACTAGGGGCAGTTAAAAAAAAAAAAGAATGTATGTAGGTTTAAATAATATTACTAACACAAAACAGTTCAGCACAAATGATGCCAAAGTCAGGACCGGGGACTAACAGAGAGAGCGGTGCCATCATTCCAGCCTGTAGCGGCGGAATAGCTCTGGAAACCATTTAAAATGTCACAGGAGGGAGGATGGATGGAGTGTCTGACCTTTGGAAACTGAAGGGTGGATCTCAACAAAAATATCCCAGCTACCCTGAGCCATGCTGCTCCTGCAGGTCCAAGAAGGATGCTGGCCCACCTATTTGGTCTAGAAGGAGAAGCAAAAAAAGAAAAATAAAGGAGAAAAAAAAAAAAAACCCCAAACAACCAAATCTGCCAACATACCAGCCCAACGTAGAGGTTGCCAAGCTCTCTGGAAACAGGCAGGCTCTTCCACAGCTCTCTATCAGATTAGTAGAAAACAAATTCTGGATGATAGCCCAGGTTTAGTTTTGTTTCCCAACACCAGATCCTTGCAGGAAACCCCCAAAACGCACTGAATGTGTGGATCTCTACGGGCTGCCGGCTCCGGCGGGACTCGGAGCCTTACCTGTCACACGGCCGCAACAGCTAAGCCAAAGCAAGTTGTGCGAGACTGAAATACAAAGTGAGAAAACAAAACATCAAGTGTCAAGAGAGATGGATAAAATGATGATAGCAGTGAAAATTATGTTTCTGCAGGAGCTCGTCTTGCACGCTCAGCAGCGCTGTCGCTCAGCACCAAAAAGCTGCTCTTGTCTCTGTCCTGCAAGCCGTGCCTCCGGTGACAGGGTAACGGGGACGGGGAAGATCTTCATACAGCACAGGGGGGATGACCCATCCCTGTGCCCTTGGTGCAAAAAGGTCATTTTATAGTTTCTAAAAAGTAAAAATAAGTTTTTTCCACAGCTGAGCCAGAGAAGAAACTCTGCAGAAATACAGAGCGAGAGGATCCCGGATTTTGCTGTTGCTGGGGTTGGGATGCGGAGCTGGAAGGAGCTCAGATGCGGTGGAGAAGTCTGAGCACCAGCCCTCCAAACACTGCTCCAAACACAGTAAGGATCCCAGCCTTCAGCTCATGTTTTGCCTCAATTCTTGATATACTCTCTATAAATTCATGGCACTTGTTCATACAGAACCGGTCCTCCACGCTTTTCACCAAGAAACTTGGTCACTTGCAGCACACAAAGATCAAGACCCACATGCCTTGATTTACGAGTTCCAGTCAAAGTCAGAGGAAGTATTAAAAAAAAAAAATGAACACCTGAAATAACTAGCAAGCATAGCTTGTGTCTGGACTAAAGTAAGGGAACATAAATAACAAACGTGGTCAATTATTTTAAAAAACCTCAGTAGAGGTCCCAAGGATCCTACCCTTGCTCACAGCTCAGACCTTGCTAGTGTGATAGAAAAAGCCCTTGAGGCAGCAGCATCTTCTCAGTTTCCACCTTACCTTCAAGCTCAGCGATGCCGAAATCCAATGAATGAGGGACCTGTCGGCTCAAATCATCAGTTCTGCACAGCCACCAAAGTGCTACTCAGGAGACCTTTACACCTTAATGTAGCTGCCCTCGGGCAGATGTTCTCCCTGGGCATGCCTAGGCTGCCAAAGGAGTAGGGGTACGTCTCAGGCATCAGGTAAAGATACAGAAACAGTCAGAGGAGATCCATGAACGACCGCAGCCTGAACCAGAGAAAAATGACAATCCCAAACATGGGAACGCAATGAGCTATTGATAGTTTGGCTTTCAAACCTGTTAAAAGAAGTTCTTAAAGTTCTAACAAGATACATGGAAGATGAATCTTAAATCTCACAACAGCAGGTCAATAATTTACTCATACCAGAGTTGTAACTTGCTCTTAAACCGAAACAACACGCAGGATAGTGTTACATATCTTATTTTGCAATGATGTTGAATGACTGCGCATAATTAGACTATAATTGTGATTTAATTGCTCTGTGATCTGACTGGCCATAAAGAGGGAGCCCGGAGCCCCATCTCAATGGGTGGAAAGATTAACCTTATTGTGAAAAACATAATACCATGTCACGCCATTAAAAGGATCGCATTAATTCCTCTTTTTTTTTTTTTATAACAGCAAAGATGTGGCACCTAGGCTCTAACGTCCACCTCTGGGGTGCTACCTCGCGGCTCTGGAGAGGATGGATGACTGGTTTGCCACCAGCAGGATCAACTTCTAAATCCTGACAAGTACAACACTGTAAATTCGGGCATCGTAAAGATAAGGTCCTCCTCACAGCAGTATTTTAATACACAGACGTACACATTTCAGAACTACTAAATGCAGCACTACTTTAAAGAAAGAAGATTACTGATTTGTAGCAAAATATATTAGAAGTGATGCAAAAAAGAGATTCTTCCTCCTCCTATTTTACGTTTCGGTAGTGACTAGCCCTGCACAATGCTCATCCCAGCGGGTCAGCAATGAAAACAGGTCTTATAAATCTAAAAAAGCATGAACATCTCCCCCCAAAAAATTAAAAAGATGGGGGGTGGGAGGAGGAGGGAAACTACAATCCCACAGTAAACCAGCAGCTTGGTTCTCACCTGGGGATGAGGATGGTCCAAGGTTCAAGTGCCTGCCCTGACTCCAGGCAGGGTTTTGAACCTTTTTCTCCCAACTTCCCAGTAAACCCAACTGGTATGGCAAAACTCAGCTCTCGGCCCCTTCTTTTGACCATATCCTGGAGTTGAGACACATTTACTACTCAATTCTGTCATTTCTGGTATATTCCCGTGATATGTTTCTCTGTAGATTAACTAGTGTTTCCAAAATAAAAAAAAGTTTAATCACAACTTGCTTGCTTGGGAAGGGGTGTGTTGGGGTGGGTTTTTTGGTGGGGTTTTTTTTGGTTTTTGGTTTTTACACATTTCAGAACTACTAAATGCAGCACTACTTTAAAGAAAGAAGATTACTGATTTGTAGCAAAATATATTAGAAGTGATGCAAAAAAGAGATTCTTCCTCCTCCTATTTTACGTTTCGGTAGTGACTAGCCCTGCACAATGCTCATCCCAGCGGGTCAGCAATGAAAACAGGCCTTATAAATCTAAAAAAGCATGAACATCTCCCAAGTTTTCGGATGGCCAATCTTTCACCCCACTTCAAATCCACTTGGGTCCTAAAAGAATTTGGGTCAAATGGCAAAACGACTTACAGGATTCACCGTGCAAGCGACTGGCACTCAGCTACGCAGAGACTTGAACGAAAACACTTTTTGGAGCTCATGAGTGACGCTGCAAGCTAGGAACAGCAAGAGCTCGCTCTCTAAACAGCTTTTCCCTTCGCTGGCCCAGCGGAGCTGCCGGCTCATGAAGCCGAACACAAGCTCTGCTGCATCTCAGGGAGGCACGTACACACCGGCGCTCGCCTTTCTGCAATGCCAGGCACCAGCATAACCTACTTAGGGTGGGATGTTCAGTGTCACCCGCTGACAAAGTGACACTCTGCTTCCCAGCGTCTGCTAAGCTACCGAACACACAAAAATTTACAGATGCATCCACTTTTCCTTCTACAGATGCACCCACTTTTCCTCCTTTTTTTATTCTACAAAAAAAAAAAAAAAAAAAAGAAAATATCCAAGACCGCAATTCTCACAAGCTCTCTGAGAAAAATAAAAGGAAAAGGTCCAAATACCAGCTCATGCAAACTTTTTGAAAGAAGCTGGTTTCATTTGAACTAGTACCTGTAACTGACTCCAACATTTCACCATCGCCTCATACAGCAAATGCCAGCCTGACATTGAAGCGTTGAGTCACCGCACCGTATTTCAGAATTTATCTTAGGGTCAAGTTAATGTTTGAAAAGAAACAAATGCAGCTGATAGCGCTGGGTAAACAGTGACCGTTTCTGTTTGGGATCATGCCTGCTCCTGTTTGCCCTGTATGGAGCTAAAAAAAACCACAAATTCCCCACACAAAAACCCCACAACAACTCCCCACTGTGGGATCAATCCCAGCTGCAAAGTACTATGAAAATTATTAATTGCATAACTGATCTCAACACCTCATGGTTTCAAAGCGATTGGTCATTTATATCTTGGGATCCTGAGAGAGCCTTTTTAGGGAAGCAAAGCATTGAACTGAGAACTAAAAAAACAATTTAAAAATAAGTGTACAAACACATCAGCTTTGACAGTTTCCCTTATCAAGCATCCGGCTCGGTATGATTTGGCACGGGTCATCTAACCAACGAGAAAAAAAACATAAAAGGCCACAATCTGAAATCTCTCCGAATATGCCCATCTCTCACCGAGGGAGAAAGAAAACCCAGACACCTTGCCTTAAACAAAACCTGGTCATTTTTTATAGATACAGCCTTAATTCTTCCCTTGTGCAGAATGGCATGATAAACTTCCGCGCTGTTGTGCTGGACTCTGTTAACCAAGATACATAAGAAGAAACAGTGTGCCCAATTTTATTATCAATTTACCCAAGTGAGCTACTTTAAAAAACGTGAAGTGTATTCAGGGAAGGTACAATATTCACAACACAGCTGAGAAATCATTGTGTTAAGGCAACGCCAGATTTACACAAGAACATGCGACCATTGCTCCTATAATTGAATCTATTAATTCTGTACTCTCAGTAATAATAAAAATGCATTTATTAACTCCACAGGAGTTAATTGCCAATTGCCAAAATTTAGGCACAGATTTAAGACGGAAACAGTCATAAAAGCACTATGTGCTAACTGAGGTTTTTTCACACGTTTGACAGTTCTGAAAGTTACTAAGACACATGGCAGCAGATTCTTCCTCTTTCCCCAATTTTCTTCTCAAATGTAACACCAAAAAAGGGTGCATATGGGGAAAAGGAAGGGAAAGCTTCATTAAAGTTTTTTAGCTTGCCTCATTCTTTCTCACGGGGTAAGCGAAGGTCCAAGAAATCCCATATGAGCAGTATTAAATACCGTTATTCCAATTAAGCAAATTGGTATAGGTTCCCTCTTTTTGTACTTCGTGGGAACCTATTCAAACTAAAGACTCACAAAGGCGAGAAGAAATATTGCATGCGGACCTGTAAGTCTATAAACCCTAGTTTAATGGTAAAGCCCATCCACAGCCTATTCCACCTATGCTTCACATCCTAGTCCCTTGCCTTCCACTAAGTGCAAGGTCAGAACAATTATTTTCTCTGTTCATGCTTGCAGATGACTGACTTATTTATAGTAAATTTCCTGTTTTTCCAGCCTTGTAAATGTCATACAAAATAGACAAGGCAATAAAATGTACATATTTCCAGGCTAATATTGCCCTAGCACTTCAGCACCAGTCGGTTAGGCACTAAGAACTGGGAAGAGGAGGAGAATCATACTTAAAAACACATTTACAACCTTATCTTCACACTCCGCTGTCTGCCCCAGTGCCACACACCTCCTGTTGAATGACAGTTGCCTTCCCTATAATGAGATTTTTAATCAACATAGAAGTAATGCATTTTAATTAAAACACTCTTCTATGCTTATGATCCTGATCCACGAGGGAGTTCCCCGCTCTGCGCAGAACAGCGTGCAGATGCCAGGCTATCACTGACAGGCACGGGGAAATGCATTCCAGACCACAAAAATATTTAATGATTTTTAAAAAACATATATTTCTATTCTACATTTCTGTCTAATAAAGCATTAAAAAAAATTAAAATATGGGGGCATGAAGGCGGGGGGTAAACTACAAGCCCACACTAACCAGCAGCTTGGTTCTCACCTCGGGATGAGGATGGTCCAAGGTTCAAGTGCCTGCCCTGACTCCAGAACCTTTTTCTCCCAACTTCCCAGTAAACCCAACTGGTATGGCAAAACTCAGCTCTCGGCCCCTTCTTTTGACCATATCCTGGAGTTGAGACACATTTACTACTCAATTCTGTCATTTCTGGTATATTCCCGTGATATGTTTCTCTGTAGATTAACTAGTGTTTCCAAAATAAAAAAAAGTTTAATCACAACTTGCTTGCTTGGGAAGGGGTGTGTTGGGGTGGGTTTTTTGGGCGGTCTTTTTTTGTTTTGTTTTTTTACACACCTGCCTCCATGCGCCAACACTGACCGCATTGCAACATCAGAAGCTGTATTTTAACACTTCTGCTAAAACAATCAGTATGAAAAAAACCCCAAACCAACAAAACCTGCCTAGTTTCCTCATACTTCCCTCCACGCTCCCCCTCCCGCCTGGGCAGGGAGCGCAGCAGGCTGTTTCCCTCCCCACTTCCCAGCGAAGCGGCAAAAAACGCAGCAGGGAAAATTTGCTTGAAAGAAAACTGGGTTTTGTTGGGAGTTCCCCACGGTTTGCTGGACGATTTCTACTGCCTTTGGGAAGCGAAGTACCAAGCGGCCGTGCCTGGGCCCCCCAAGCTGCGGGGCACTTGTGCGCTGGCAGGGGAGGGGGCGGCGG
>NW_010551650.1:0-2180 GCF_000687285.1 Phaethon lepturus
AGCGACCTGGGGCAAATAATTCGTTTGCAAACAGGGTTCTGCCGGCAGCTAAAAGATCCCTGTTGAACTCGCGAGGCGCTGAGTTGGTTTAACCCGGGTTAAACCCCCCAAACCCCCAGAAAAAGGGTCAGTGAGGGGGCGGGGGGAGCCCCGAAATGTCTCCCCCGCTTTTAGCAGCTCGGGCTAAAAGTGCAGAGCCCGGATCGCACCGGCTCCCCGCTCTCCCTCGTTTTAAAATATTCATTGGCGTCTTTTCTCGCCTGTGTTCCCCCCCGCCCCGCCCACGGAGAAACGCTCCCCGCTTCGTCCCGGGTGGGTTTTGCTCCCCTCCAGCCTCCCCCGACGGCTGGGCTGCAGCCAGCGCTCCCACCCGTGGGTGGGAAAATCCCAAATACCCCCGAATTCCCCCCGTTGCTTCCCCGTCAAACTTCGTTTTCTGCCACTTCTGGCGTTTTTTCATCCCAGCAAACCGGCAAAAAAAACCTCTTTAAATTGACTCGATTTTTTTTTTTTTCCCTTTCCTCTAAAAATCGTTCGAGTCGAATTATCTCCTTAAAACCCAGCAGGGGAATTTGGGGTAAAATCGTGTGTTTCGGGGTCTGGTCTCAGCTCTGTGCGGGAGGAAGTGTGAAATCTCGCCTGCCACACGCTCAGACAAAGCCGTCTTGTTACCCGGGATTTGTCGGGTCAAGCAGGATCCCGTTTTAAGCCAGTTACTAAATGTAATTCTCTCACTTTGCTTCTCAATTTAGCAAACGGGAAAAATACTTTTCTGCTGGGGGCATAAATCATAGTGATCATTTGCCCTCAGAAGTTTTTAAAAAAAAAAAAAGGGATTTTTAGCTATGTTGTTATTACTGTCGCTAATGTTTGTTCATTTATAGAATGAACAGTATTTGAGAAATGTTTGAGCACACTGAAATGTCAGCGCTTTGTTAGAAATTATTCTGATAAAATATTGTATTTTAAATTACGATTTTGAAAGTCCACATTTGAAACAAAAATAATCTTAACACGGCTTTTCCAGGGTCCTGAGCTGGTGGGAACCAATTTAGCTCCATTGTGTGGCATCATCCCAGGGTATTTCCTATTATTCTTAGGAATTTGGATTGATTCTTTATTGTGAACTAAACATTTTCTTAGTGCTCTCTTTTTTTTTTTCCCCTGAAAAAAAAAAAATTAAAAGCTCTAAAGGAAAATGTATCAAAATAATAGAGTGTGTTTTCAGATATTTTCAATGCGTACACAGAAATATGAACTCCCAGGTGTGCGGCTGAAGAAGAGTTTTTAAACTTGGGTCAATCCTGCTCAAAACTAGTTTTGATTGAAAAACGATCCTTGAGAGTATCAGGTACAAAAGCTTAATCAGTTATGAAGCTGGCTGAAATTTTCAGAATGTGATTAAAGCAAAAGAGTAAGAGTTTTCACTTTTTAAAGATAAATAGTGTCTTTTCACCCTCCCTGCTTTGGAGAAATTCAGAGCCAGAGCGGCTTATGCAGCAAAGCAATCGCTGCTCCAGGACTTCGCTGTCACGGCGGAGCCGTTTAAATCGCAACCACTTTTGTTTCTCGTTAAGACAAGGGGGGAGAGGGAAAAAAAAACACACCAAACCCCCCAAAAAACCCCAAACCGAATGGGTTTTGAGAAAGCTTCTTAGAAAAATCCAAGTATTCCTGGGGATTCAGCTGGGTCCTCGCTCCAGCTGGGATTAGCTGCCTAGAACAGGGAAAATACGGTTTTTATCACACACCCCGGCACCCTGGAGCGCCTTTGGAAGGGATGGGTGCCGGTGCCCGCTCCCCTGGGTGACGGCCCTGGGCACCGCAGCCCCCTCCACGGTGGAGCTCGGCTTCTCTCCGCTCTCCAGGCATTTTAACCAAATTTCAGGCCCCTCTCCTGGTGTTTCACAGCTCCGGTGGGTTTTGCCACGGCGAAGGGTTCGAAAAGCTTCAGCGGGCTTTGGGCAAAGGCTTCGCGTCGTCTCTGGCTACGCGTTTCACCTGGCGCAAAGGGTCCCCGCGGCGGCCGCGGGACGGCCGCGAAACTGTTATTGCCACCGCTGAGGATGAAGGCGCTTGTTAAAAATCTCGCCGGCGAGGTGAAAGCACCCCCGCTTTGCCCAAAACCGGATGAAGGATCATCAATGTTTTTCTATTTATTTTTTTTTTAATGTGGAAGG
>NW_010551651.1:0-6547 GCF_000687285.1 Phaethon lepturus
TCGGGAGGGAAACCGGGGCGGCGGCCGCCAGGTGCGTTGCGGTGCGGTACGGACCCGCGTGAGTGAAAGTCACGGGGGTGGCACCGCGGGTGGGAGCGCGTGCGCCCCCGCAGCCAGTGCCTGGGCTTCGTCCGGCCCTTCCCCGAAGCGCGACTCGCAGCACGACGGGACAAGAAGGCGCTGGGTGGAAAATACGGGTTATTCTTCCTTAGTCTGAGAAGTTGGTGTCCCTGCAGTACTTGTGTAGCGTAATGACAGGGCATGGATTAGGCAAATGGCATGTTTCTTCTTTTCTGTACGGTTTCTGGCAGGATGCATTACCAAGCCATTTTTCCCAATATCATCTATTCTCATTAGAATTTAGCAGATAAATGCAAATATTTTTTGCACTGAGTGGAGAGAAAGCAAAAAAAATACGCAGTCCTGGTGATGTTCCACTTGTGCTTTGTTGAATCACAGTTTTTCTCCCGTATATGAATGCTCAATGTGCATCGAAAGACTTGATCAAAAACATAAAGAAAATGTATCAAGAGGTAGCATACATTGAGCAAGAAATTTAATTTGTGAAAGCAGTGATATTTTTGTGGAGCATGTTCACATGAGGCATGCTGGCTCTGGGGACTGATTTCATTTAGCCGCATTTTTCCAAGTTAGCGTAGAAGGGAGTAGAAAAAAGGGCAATCAATTGTACTGTAACTTTTATTGGTGTGATTTAAGACTTGATTCCTAGGATATCTGCAGTCTGTAGATTATTTTTTAACAATTATTAAAGTAATAATACTTTGGCATGAAGTACATGAGAGAAGCACGTAACATCACCAGTTTTTAACCTGTTTTTTCCAATAGGATGTTTTAACTGCTAAAACAGCTTAACCTATTCTGCAAGCCTAGCCAAAATCACAGCTCTAATTTAATAAATTTGTGCGGTTTTATGCTGCCATTCCTTGGATGGGGAGATAGAGAAGGAAGTCAAGAAGGAAAAATCCCTGCCAATTCCGTACGCCTGCCTCTCTTCTCCTCCTCTGAACAGCGGCTATTTGTTTTTCAGCATATTACTACTGGTTTTGAACCAGAGCTTCATGGCTCTATTTGCTTTATAAGCATCAGACACAAAAAAATTTCAGCCTCAAAGACTTTATAATATAAAGGAAATTCCCAGCAAATAATGCAGACACATGGGGGAATGCAGCAAAGCAATAGTTATATTCTTGAACCAGCAGCAGCCTGATCACTGTCAAGAGTTTTGTAGGTATCATGAGAAAGGATGCAAAGATGCAAACAAGTTCATGAAACTTAAAGGAAGCTCTTCTCATGCTGGATGAGCATCAGGGTACCGAGAAAGTGTGATGAACATGTACGAAAATTTAATAAATGAGTGGCCAATGGCCTGCCTGAAGGCAGTATTAGATTATTTTAGTACTGAGTAAAAGAAGTCAGTAAAATTAGGGAAGATGTTAAAAAGTCCAGCAATTTGCTTTTATAGGAGAAGTAGAGCTACTGGAAATGTGGCTGGAAAGGGACTCAGTAAATGCAACAGGCAAAGAAACTGAATGCTATAGTCCTGAATGAACATGAGTTAGGGTAATTTTCCATTTGTCAGAGCTAAATAAGAGGATAGATACTTCACTGAGTATTGCTGGAGTGGTAAATAGTGGCAGTATCTGACGGGACATAAATAAGCAAGAGGTGTTCCCTGGAACCCGTACACATCAGCGAGACAGAGCACATTGGCTCGCACAAGAGGTCAGGGAAGGGTACTCGGTCATCTTTAGTGAGTCTGCAGGCTTAACGTGCAGCTTGATTTTAGCAAAATCACATAATACTTTTGTCCATCCGCGTCACAAAATCATGACAGATAGGTCATGATGGATGTTTCAATCCATGCCAGTCAGGCATGAACAGCTACTATCAGGCATTACAGTGTGCTTATTCTGTGCCTCCATTAGCAAGGGACCAGCAATATAACAGTGAACCCAGAACACAGTAAAAAGAGAGTGCATAAATATGAAATTGTCTGACATGTTCTTGAAATACTGTAATTTATGAGCTCTGATTAAAACATTTTAGAGGTTTCTGGCTAGCCATGCAATATTTTTCCTATATGTGAAGATGGAAATAGTTAAAAGCCAATTAACAGCAAGGAAACCGAAAAATAAGCTGCTCGACTGAGTTAAGAATAGTTAGGCAGGTGGTGTGCCGCGAAAAATGCTCAACATTGGCATTGTCCCTTTTTCTCCCCTGAGTGCAGCATACACAGAAATGCTAAGGGTCAGCTGTCATCCTCGTATTCTGTGTAAATTCTTAACCAGTGAGGCCTGGTCCATGAATTGGATTTTAAGGTTCTGCCACAGTTAAGTGAATAAATATTATGGTAATATGTCATAGGAAAAAGATATTTGAACATGAAAGACTGTACTTATGTTTATAAGAATACAGTTTGTGGCAAGATTAGACTATGCCAAAAAAATAGTATACTGGAAAGCCCAAACAATTTCTACAATCAGATCTTTAGAGAATCATAATTATGCCCTTAATTCAGTACTTACTGAGAAACAGGTAATTAATTCAAGTCACTGTAGGACTTGCACAGTTAGCAGAAATGTGGACATCATAGGAATCTGTCTTACCTTTGAATTTGACAACTTGCAAAACAAAGGATCCTGAAGCTACAAGAATAATATTACAACCTTGGGCACAATACAATTGTTCCAAAAAATGCCCTTTCTGAAAATAAGAAGTAAATACATCGAAATACAGTACTCATACTTGCTAGAAGAAATGATGTAGCAGTACTTGGTCTCTTACACTTACTTCAACTAATTATCACTTACAAGGGATGGCTCTGTACCCATTTAAGCCAAAAGTAAAGGTCCCATTCAGCTCAGTCATAAACTTCTGATTAGTTTCAGTCAGACAAAAGCAGGCTCACTGAATGGGGGCGGATCAGCCAAGAAAATAACTGTGAAAATACTAAATTACGTTCTCAGCAAGGCAAGATGTTTTCATATAAATAGACTTTATGTAATCATATCTATGTAAATAAAGACTGCTCACCAAGTGAAAGCAAAGCAGTATACAAAAAATGAGACGAGCAGCGATTCTTGAGAACAACAGACAAAGGAGATGGCGGCAGATAGAGTAGCTCCCAAGGACACCACCAGGCAACACAAGCAAACTGAAGACAAAGACCTAGACTTATGAATGTAAGACATTCACAAGGGGAGAGAACATTCAGTGCTACCAAGGAGATTTCCACAGAAAATTGTATTGCAGAAATTTGAACTGAAGCATTGCTGTGGTAGTTCCTCATTTTAGGAAATGAAAATGATTAAGCTACACAGGTGGAAAAGAGCAGTCCCAGACTTGAAGAGCTATTTTGGAAGTTCAGTACTGGTTATGAATTATCTGTTTTTATAACCTGCTTCTGAAAGTGGTCACATGAAATGCAACAAGACTGTTAACTGAAGGAGCAACTAATAAGACTTTTTTGGAGTGGTCATGAGATCCCTGTTTTTATAGGTGAAATATAGGCCCAACAGCGTCCTGGCCTGTATCAGAACTAGTGTGGCCAGCAGGAGTAGGGAAGTGATCGTGCCCCTGTACTCGGCACTGGTGAGGCCGCACCTTGAATCCTGTGTTCAGTTTTGGGCCCCTCACTACAAGAAGGACATTGAGATGCTGGAGTGTGTCCAGAGAAGGGCAACAAAGCTGGTGAGGGGTCTGGAGCACAAGTCTTATGAGGAGCGGCTGAGGGAACTGGGGCTATTCAGTCTGGAGAAGAGGAGGCTGAGGGGAGACCTCATTGCTTTCTACAACTACCTGAAAGGGGATTGTGGTGAGGTGGGTGTTGGTCTCTTCTCCCAAGTAACTAGCAACAGAATGAGAGGAAATGGCCTCAAGTTGCACCAGGGGAGGTTTAGACTAGATATTAGGAAAAAACTCTTTACTGAGAGAGTAGTCAAACATTGGAACAGATTGCCCAGGGAAGTGGTGGAGTCACCATCACCAGAAGTATTCAAAAAAAGTGTAGACGTGGCACTTGGGGACATGGTTTAGTGGGCATGGTGGTGTTGGGTCGGTGGTTGGACTTGATATCTTAGAGGTCTTTTCCAACCTTAATGATTCTGTGATTCTATGATTCTACATCTTTAAAAAGTTGTCCAGCAAATAAAAAGTTATGCTAATACTGTCAGTCACATCTTCTTTCATCCCTCTTACTCCAACATCTTTACACTCACGACGAGGTCTCACCTAGGTTGTGCAGGGCTTTGGTATGAGCATGGACTTAAGGATCTGCTGCTTAAAAATCCATGGCCTGAGTCTGGATGGCTCAAGATGTGGCTGATGGACTGAATTCTGCCTGAGGAATGTTTCCAGCTGGATTGGCACATTTTTCTCAAAGGAGCCTGGGACCAAGAAGTTTGGACAGGATGCTGTGCTGCTACTCCAACACCTCGGCACGTGGCTGTGCATGGTTAGCTTGAGGAAGAGCAGAAAGGAAGGAGAGGATGAGGAACCAGAGGAAGGAGCGTGACTCTTCCTCCTGCTTAGAGGTTGAGCAGAGGCTGAAGCTGCTGATACTGCTGTTACAAAGACACACAGTCTGGACCTCTTGGTTCGGCATCCCTGGCTATCATACTTGGACAAACTGTTTCCCTGTGAAGCTTCTTTTTGACATGCTTCGTGTCCTTCTTAGAGCACCCCAGGGAACTATGATGATTCCTGAGTTCAGCAGGCAACCTTGCCTCTACTCTTCTGGGGTCTTGGTACCATCCTGGACATCTCTGATGGACAAGTAAAGCATGCAGGGTTCCGGCATATGCTGCAGGTGAAGTTATACAGCACAGCTATTATGCTCTTGCACTAGCATACAAATAGTCTGCATGGACCACTGCCTGGTCTTTGATTCTTAAAAAAAAAAAAAGTCTGATACCTATACATAATTTTGTTTCATTTGTGAAATTATAAGTGAGCACAATTAACATATTGGGACACATAGGCCTGAAGTTCTATTTTTGACTTCTAAAGTTCTTGAGTTCATTTTGTTTTACAAGCTTAATGTCTGTAGCTACTCTCTGTTGCTTTGTCCGCCCCAGTGCAGAAGCATAGCACAGGAGGATGCTATTTTAAACTAAAAGAGGGTAGATTTTGACTGGATATAAGGAAGAAATTTTTCACAGTGAGGCTGGTGAAATACTGGAAGTAGGTTGCCCAGAGAGGTAGTAGACGTCTCTTCCCTGGAAACATTCAAGGACAGGGCTTGAAGGTGGCTCCCAATTCAAGTTGGACGGGGCTCTGAGCAACCTGATCTAGTTGAAGATGTCCCTGCTCATTGCAGGGGGGTTGGACTAGATGAGCTTAAAAGGTCCCTTCCAAGCCAAAGATTCTATGATTCTGTGATGCCAGGTTGGAAAGGAATTCATACCTCACTGATTGCTACCTTGCGGCTTATAAAAAAGCTACCATCTCTAATTAATTTCATAAACATACGGAGCTTTTTTAAAGATTAGGTTGTTTGTCCTTCTTGATGGGTGTGCAACCTTGTTCCCCTTGATATTTAGAAACGGATTTCTAATTTCAACCTACAGTTGCCAGTGGAAAGTTTTTACACATTTCTTGTGTATTGACATTGTCCATTAACTTAAATGGATCTTCCCACACAAGATATCTATGTTTATGAGTACTCACAAACAGCAGTTTTATTGTTGTTCCTTAGTTGCTCATGCTGAGTAGATTCTGCCTATTCCATGTGATCATCCATGTTTGAATATGTCTGTCTTGATTGTGAGTGATCCGAAGTGACACTATAATTGTAAGTAATATCTGATGGATATCTGTGATGATATTAATGCTCTGCTATCTAGCCTGATACGTTGTAGGACTCCATACGCCTTTTTTATTGCAGTTCTACACTGTGTCTCATGGTTTTCTTACGACCAATTAATATCTCTCATTTCAAACTGATGAGTCCCCTGGCTTATAGCATAAAATCTAGTTATTAAGTCTATTAAATACATGCACTTGTGTCTCATTTTTATTTTTCCAGTCCTTTTATTCATCCATTTTTCCTGTATAATATCCTGGTCTTTCTCTAAATTGATATCCCCTATTTCATACTATCAGTATGAATTTCACATTTTTCTTTCTGTGCCAAAGTTATGAATGAAAATATTAAATAATAAGATCATTAGTAAGAAGGAACCTTGAGAAATTTTAATAGGAAGACTCCCTTTCCCCCCATTAATCTATTTGCTTTTGATGTAATGCACTGCTATCTCTTTTCAGCTAAGTCTTCCCCCAGTTTACAAACTTGCGCTGTTCCTGATCTCCTGTTTGTGTAACCGTGTATTTATGTTCCTTATGTAGTACAGTACCAAATACAATACTGAAGGCCATATAGGTTAGATCTGCTGCAGACCCCCGTCTTTAATTCAAGTTATTTTATTACCAAAATCTGTATTTCCTTGTTAAAGTCATGTTGTATTACATGCCAGGTTTCCATTTACCTCTGTGTCTCAAAATATCACAGAATCACAGAATCACAGAA
>NW_010551652.1:0-1862 GCF_000687285.1 Phaethon lepturus
GACGCAACG
This sequence comes from Phaethon lepturus, assembly GCF_000687285.1. Lineage (NCBI taxonomy): Eukaryota > Metazoa > Chordata > Aves > Phaethontiformes > Phaethontidae > Phaethon > Phaethon lepturus. The sequence goes on from NW_010551652.1 coordinate 10, forward strand.
GCCAGGCCAAAAAAGACGGCGGCGGATCCAGTCCCCAGCACCCTCTGACAAGTTAAAAGCCTCCAGTTTATTAAAGATACATTCCTACGCTAATAAAAGGCGCGTTGTCTGGTGGCGGAGAGGCTGCAGGATGGTATGGTTGGAATGTTCCTTGGCCCTTGTGTAATTAAAAGCCCCACCAGCTGTGGATCTGCAAGAAGCTATTCCCCCCCCCCAGACAGACAGACTTGATGTTTTCTGTGATCTCCATGATGTCACCAGCTCCCCTTTGATGTGTGCAAGCGAGGAACCGCCGAGGCTCACAGCTCCGGGGGGATATTTGTCTGAGTATCGCTCATTAGATGACCCAGTAGGATGGAGGCAAGATTAATTACAGAAGGGAAGAGACCGATCCCTGCATCCATATTCATTAGCGCATTAGGGCTCGGTGGTCATTGCGGTGAGCCAAATGCAAAAATAATAATAGGACGAAGTCACTTCCCTGAAGATTTCAATAACGGGACAGAAGGATGGATTGTTTTCCCCACTGCGTGTGGGGCGGATGGAGACGGAGCCCAATTAAGGGCCTGCCTTAACGTGATAAACAGACTACCCCGCAAGGGGTGTGCAGTGAAGCCAGACCCGGAGCAGATCCCTCCGTGATCCCCCCTCGTGCTTTCACACTTGTGTCACACGACGAACCAGATTTGCAGTGGTTTCCTTGTGCAAGTCCTCCTCTTGGACTGGCTGGTGGCAAGTAATGTTGCGGGGTGGCCGCGGGTACTTGGAGCGGCAATGCTGAACGCTGCCGCGGCCGGCAATGACGGACCGGCCCCCGCGGTCTGTGGGGCACGAATGAACTCGGGTCCGAGCAAATGGCCTCAGGAGCGCAGCCCTCCCCGTGCTGAGTCTTCTGACTCCACAGCATGCAGACCGACCTCCTAAAACCGCTGGAAAACGCTTTGTTCCTATTCTCTTTCCGACACACTCGCTCCCATCGGCACATCAGATGCTGCAGACAAACGGCTCTCCCGTGGCACGGCTCGGATGCTCCCCGGGGACTCCTGGCCCCTCTCTAGTGACCAGGATTTTCCAGAGACAGAAGAAGCTGGAGGCGAAATCCTGCTGCCCGTTACAAAAACATAAAGGAACATATTTTACGCAAGCCCTCAGATGTGTCCTCTTTGGGCTCCGGGGGTCCGCAGAGGACCGCTGGAGCCCACCCTTCTGCCCAAGCTCGGTAGACTGTTACGCTGGCAGCTTCTGAGGTATTATTCTGGGTTAGATGGAAACCAGCCCCATTCCAGCAGAGAGGGCACAGCACAGGTTGTGGGGACAGTACGTGCCCTGCGCTCACACCCTGACCGCTGGCTGGGGCAAACACCGGTCCCAAGCCTCCGCGTGAACATTTCTGCAGGTATTTACCCTGCAAGCGGCCCAGAACCGGATTAAGATAAGGTGAGCGCTGGGACGATGTGGAAATGCCTGTCAGGCCTACAAACCTGCAGGGCAAATTAAGCAATCATGTTCCCAGGACATACATAAAAATAAGTAAAAAACACTATTAATCCATAGCAACAAAAGGAGATAGCATGGCAACAGCGGCAACTGCTGCAAAACAAAACGGTAACAAGAAGAGGGGAGGGGAGAGAGAAAATAAAGCCCTGCTCTGTCCTTGGGGGGGTTTTAAGGTAAAAAGGGATGTTGCATCCCAGGTCGGTGGGAGCTGGCACGTGGAGAGGGTGCTGGTGCCAGGGCTGGCCGCGTGGTCCCTGTGCACAGGTCTGGCTGCTGGGGTCCCGGGGGCTCCCGGGGTGCCTGGTTTGGCCTCCGGAGCTGGGAAGGGGCGGCAGCGGGGCAGCGGCCGTGGCACG
>NW_010551653.1:0-615 GCF_000687285.1 Phaethon lepturus
TCCGAGCCTGTGCTCTGCCCCAGGGCAGGGGAAGAAACAGAGGCATCACGCTGCAGCCGAGAAAATGGTTACCTCCACTATCACCGGATTAAAGCACCTTGCTAATAATAGAAGCAATTATAAGTATGTTGCTTCTGCAAGCCTGCTAAAGAGCTCTTTATTCCTGTTAGCATGGAGGGCTGTACATCAGTCACATTCAATTTGCCAGCAATTTCAAAATAAAAGAAGAGTTAGTTTGGTTACATTTAACTAATTAAGATTTATTCAAGAAGCTAAAACCCGGCATATGGCATATGTTACTCAGTATTTAGTATGCATAATCATTGTGTTCTGCTGTAGCTCCTTACAGCATCCCAGAAAAGAGAAAGTAAATAGGAGAGTATAAACAGCTATTTTACACGTGAATAAGGGTGGTTAGGTTCCCTGATTAGCAACAATGATAGCAAATAACGGAATATCCAGAATATGGTCACAGTTAAGGCTCTTAACATACAATGTCTTATCCCTTCCAAGCGTTTCTGCACTCAACCCACCCATTCATGGCCAGGAACTCGGCTGTTGAGTTTCTGCAGCTCAGGGCAAGGCAGGGCTCCAGCCACAGGGGGGGGGGCCCAA
>NW_010551653.1:646-7118 GCF_000687285.1 Phaethon lepturus
CACAGGGTGAGGGTCCCAAACTGCCCGGGTGTTAAATTAACTCCTCTCTTCGGACTGTTAAATGATGCGAAGATGAGCAGCTCCAGCTGGAGGACCATGCCAGAATATCAGCTTTTTATTCACAGGGTGCCCTGTGAAGCAGGAGATCTGGGTTCAATGCAGAGAAAATTTATTTGAACCCCCATCTCCCTCACTCCGTGACCTCAGGGCTGCTCTGCACCACGTGCACGTGTCGGCTGTAGGGAAGTGTTCCTGTTTTCAAGGTATTTTATCCAGTGTCTTTTTTTCAACGCCCTTTTCTAAATTGATACATCCCTCCAAAAAGTTTGTGGTATGTTTTTTTGGTTTGGTTTGTGGGGGGAGTTTCTTAATGTGTGGTCATCCTGTAACCACAACTGTTTTGGCACAAAGCTTCCCAAGATGCTCACAGAAAACAGACCAGGGGAGCGTGTCTGATGGACCAGCAGCAAGAGCCAAGCTCCTACGGAAATATCCATTTAAAGTGCAAATATATTCTGCCGGAGCAAGATATACAGCGTCAATGCCATGTGAAAAAAGGACTCTATACTAGCATTTCTGAAGGAAGAAATACATAGAACTTGGCTTTTTAGTTCACTGTGTGTCTAACTGAACACAAGAAAGGTGCTTTCAGCAGTTATGGAGCTTAAAAATCAATTTGTTCACTGGTCCAGGCCCTTTAACTCACACCCTGCACTACCATGCGTGCGAGGGAGAAGTAAAGGAAAAAGAAAACTAGGTAAGGTTTTAGAGCCTTGAGAACACAATGAGAAAAGCAAGGAACTGGAACGTGACGTTACGATCCAAATTGTGTGTTTTCTGAAAAGCCGAGGAAGCCTGAGGGGGAAGTCAAAACCTGAATAGGCTGGTACAACTTCTTGCAACGTTGTTTATGTATAGATTTTTTTTGCCCAAACATGAAATGCCTCTTCCTAGCTTTGATTGCCTTTTGAAGAAGACAGACCATCTGATACCAGATGCAGCACTGAGTAAAATATGTTTTTCAAGCCACAATACAGGAGGGAAGAGGATTTTTAGTGACTTTAATAGAAACAAAACAAAACGAATGCACCTACTTATCTAATTCCCAACCCTAACGCCTGAACGGTCAGCAAGCACAAACACAACTAATTTCACGTTGAGGGTCTGCAAAGCAGCGATTTTTCAGCGGGAAGAGTCATCAGCAGGGAATATCCCTGCAAGACATACATGCCCCACAGATGCGATAGAAACAGCTTCACAAACCGCACAGGACCCTGACCCACCTGGCACCAGTGAGGAGGCACAGCAATAGTTCCTCCAGTTAAGTTGTTTTCTTCTGATGTGCTAATAAACCTAAATTAATGCTTTTCTCACATCCTGGTCTCCTCTATATCAGCTCAAAATTGGATTCTCAGCCTATTAAGTGAAATTTAGGTGGGTTTTTTTAGATTTAAGGAAATGTAAATTCTGTTGTAAACGCAACTGTGTATAAGCATTATCTCCACCCACCCCGTCTGGACCCACATCAGCACTTTTACATTTGACACGAGCCTCACATGTATCAGTCCGAGCTGGAGTTCCATAGATCCTTTACCTACAGCACCCACCTCCTGCACATCCAAAAGGCAGTCCCCAACACCTGTTGATGGTGCATGCAGCTATGCTGTCTCAAAAATACCTGTACAGAGTATCAGAAGTACATTTTCAATATAGTAGCCTCATTACTCACTCAGCCAACAGTGATTCAGTCCCTTATGTGCTGATTTATCCATTTCAAAATTAATTCTTCATAATTATTGACGGTACATTGTTAATTGATTAGCCCAGCCCCACTTTCTCTGACAATAGCAATAGTATTGCCTTTGACTTAAAGAGGAAGCAGAATCAGGCTTGTCATTAGTAAATGGTTTTCCTTTGTCTTTCTGCTTGGTTAGTCATGAGTTCCTTCTAGAGAGACTTCATTTATGGTCACTTGGAAAGCATTATTATCTTTTAATGATGAACCATAATATTTCTTTACACAGGCTAAACTGGGGGAGACAGCCAGCTTCCTTTGACAGCCAAATTCTGAAGTGACACCTGAGCTCGCTCCATGCTATAGGCACACGTTATGCACATCTAGCCATACCATCTATATTCATTAGCGCCTACGAACAGTCTTGCATATGCCAATGCTAAACCTAAAGTGTAGTATATTTCATCCAATCAAGTTGTGCAAAAAAAAAACCCTGAATAACACCATCTGTATTTGAACATAATGTTTATAGCTAAAAGGTTCTAAAATAACAGAAATTTGGTCATTTGAGAAAGCTAATTGATATATTATGCAGATGAGGTTCTCAGTTGTTACACTGAATGCAGAAAATGCTATATGCTGTATTTGTTTTTAAACACGTTCTATTTTCAGTAGTTTTTTTCATCTTTAGTCCAGTGTTGGATAAGGAAACACAAGGCATTTCAAACACTTAACCGAAGAACTGGAACAATGAATTCAGAGCCTGACTTCTCTATACTACAGGATGCCCTCCTTCTACCCAACCTTGTTCAGACACAGGGGCCTTTAAGGTACATGTTATATTCACTGCTGTAATTCAGTTCAGTGGTCAAAAAATGCTAAAAGAAATTTAAAAAGAAAAACCAAGAGACATTCAGAAGAATATCCAGTGCACTACAGAGATGCAATGATTGAAACTACATACTGTAATAGAAAGAGCCATAGACACCACTCCCCAAGAATTCAGGCAGGAGAACACATTTGAAGCAGTACAATTCCTTTAGGGCAAACAGCTTATTATTCCATGTCACCAGTTTTTTTTTTTTAATCAGAATTATTTGGAAGACTAATATAAAATGAAGAAACAAAAATGCAAGGGGGAAAAAGGGACTCAGACTGTGAAATAAAAATGTCAGTTCCTTTCAGACAGCAAAAACACCCTCAGAGTTTGATCTGGAGCAAAATAATATTCCAATAGCCTTAAAGTAGATACATGCATTCATTACGAGTTCAAATACGCCGCACAAGCTAGAGCGCCGAGTTGTGCACAGAATCAGCTGCAATCCACAGTTTCAGAAATGAATTCAGACCTGTTCTTCATTGGTATATTTTAACCAATATAACAGTTGTACGAGTCCTGCCTCCTGACCATCTGTCCTGTTGACTTCAAGCAGTCACCCCTTCTAGCCCAAAGTTCTCTCATTCCCCACAGACCCAGATTAAACCACTCAGTGCCTTCTCAGATATTTCTGAGTATCTTGTCTGCCACCCCAGCCAGCTACGGTTCTCCCTCAGGCCCTGTCTCATACATACCGCTACTGGGGGTGTCTCCAATACCCCAGAGCGTGTCAACCAGCACCAGATACCTGCCTATGAGCAGCTGAATTGAGCAAACCCCATCAGTGGGAGGTTGAGAGCTCTCCACCTGACAGCAGCTTACAGTACCCAGAGCCAAAATACCTCCCCAAGCTCCACTCCATCCATCAACTAGATCTCCAAAGATGATGCAAGTTTAGATACTTAACTGCCACATACATTTAGGTATCTCCATCTACTAACTGAAGTAATCCAGAGTTTATTATTCACTTTTATTGTTGGAAGTTTACTTGTAAAGATTACATCTCACTAGTATTTCTTGCTAGCATCGTTACAACATATTACACCAAGCACATGAATACAAACAAGGGCTTACAGGACCTTCACGTCTATCATTTCCGATTTCGAGAGGCATTCCTCCTTACCTGCTCCGCTCATGTAGCTATGCAAGCAAGGGAGGAGTCCTGCCCACCTGCTGGATAACCGAGAGAAGAAATCCTCAGTTTCCAGGTAGAGTCAGCATCCTGGATAGGAGACACATCAGCATGATTAGTCATGAGATTAGAAAACAATCCCATCAACTCCCCACATTTTACCTTGGTAGTGTCTGAGTATTATCAGTTTTCCTATAACACATTTACCCATCCAAGAATGGAAACAAACAGCAAACCATGGCATCGCTAGCAGTATGATAATTACGTGTCTTACATGCCTACCATTAGGCAAGTTTTTATCTGCACAAGAAACATATTTCCTTTCCTAACCACAGTGAGCTGTTAATGTTGGGAAGATACTGACTGGATCCTTCAGGATGTCCTGCTCCAACTGCACCAATAGCTTCAGCACTATGGGCTCCACCTGGATTTCCCAGTACAAGCAAAGGGAGGTTGCAGAACAAGGTCCTGGCCTCTAGACTTCAAAAAGGACTTACGTGCAGGAAGGTCCTGTAGGGCCAGATGGAGTCAGTTGTGTGAACATTCAAGCTGGCCAGAAGACACAGCAGATGTTGCTGATGGGGACTACACCAGTTGCCACAGCTCCTACTGACAACACCATGACTAGGCAGCTCCTACAGCCACTTTCCCCTCTTGCTTGCCTTTTATTTCCTGGTGCAAACGATTCTTACTGACAGAAGTCCTGAGCTTAACCAAAGGCGATATGGGTTTTCAAAGCAAAGCAGCATGATGACTAATTAAGCCATTCTACCTCTCTTAGTCATTAATTTTAATAATCAATGTCCTTATCTCTAACACATGGAAACCATTAACAGCTTTGTTCATTTGTTGTCATTATCTGCTGGAACCAGAATTCATTGCTTGCCAAAACCAGAAAAAGATGTTACTGATTCCACTGGGTGCCAAATCATGAGTCACTTACAAAGATAAATGATTATGGAGAATAAAACACTACGCAGCCATCTCTCGGGTATTATAATGCATTCGAGGCTGGTACGGAGCATATCAGCCCATTCCCTAGCCTATGTCTGTGGTCCCCGGTGCTCAGAATTTGCAAACTTTGACTCCTCTTGAAAAAACCGCTCGTAGCAACTGCAGGGTATGATAACCTGGCAGCTCAAAAGCCTCGTTCCCAACGCTCAGGAATCTCAGAATTCAGTTTATGCCAAGGATTATTCACATCAAACGCAAATTCACCAGATGACATAACTGGCCATCAATCCCAATAATACATTTATTTCATGAGTAGGTATAATGCTGTATATAATGCTATATATATCACCCTGTCCACTTGCGCAAACACACTGGCTTTTGCGCACTTAAATTCGTGAGCACACCCTTGCAGTGATGTTACACTGGGCTGCTGAGCGGTCTGGGTTTTTTTTACTGGAACAATATTTTAAAGCGATTTGTTTCTTAGTTACCGGATGCAGATGACGATAACACTGCAAATATTGTAATGTGTAGAGGACAGTAACTGAGGAAGATCCAGTCATCTATATAAACAAGACATACTTTGTTACCGCCTTTGCTGAGCGTTTTGTGCCCAGATGCTGAAACATATTTCCAGGTTTGTTGAATGTGAGTTGATGGATGGAGTCAGATTCCCGCAGTGAGATTTATTTAGGAAGGTATCTGGTATTTGACCTGTGCTTGGCCAGTTTTTCAGAAGTACCAGATATGCATTCACAACTGCCAGAATATTAATGTTTTACGTACATTGATGGTCCAAATGTAGCACCATGGTTCACGTCTTTACCTGGTAGGAACTAGTTTATCATCCTACTGATAGCCTGGATTCTGCACCATGCCGCTGAGTAAAACAAATTGTAACAAAGACGCTCTTTTAAGGAGAACAGTTTTGGGTTTTTTTTCATTTGGTCGTTGTATGCAAGGATGTGGCAATTGTCTCTAAAGTACTTGCTGTGGAGCATTACCCACAGGCACGATTTGATGGAAGATTAAGTAAGTTAGACATCATGCATGTTGGAAATAAGTTACATACAGCCTTTCTGAAAATAGCGTCCATAGGGTTGATACTCATCCCTTGCACTAATGATTCCCGAGGTCAAGGCGCCGTAATATCATTTTACCCGTGGTCCCTTAAAAAAATGGTCAAATCTGCTTTGATCAGACACTGCAGGTCGCAGAGCGTTGTTCTGTTAACTCACTTCACGAGGTTAAGCCTGAATCAAGTGGCTCCAAAAATGGAGCTGGTAAACGATCGGGGAAAAAAGAGATGGAGAATTAAAGTTAACGGAAGAGGAATAATGAATTTGGGTTATAAAGGAGAGAAAGATGAGCTAAGAGGAAATGCAGAGTAAAGCAAAAATTATAACAACTTAGCTGGAATAATACATTGTTAGCTATTAATCTAGTTTATTTTATGAATGTGGCAAGAACAATAATTTTCTTTAACTATGGTTACAAAAATAACCTGTCAGAAAACTAACAGACCCCGGCATTTTCAACATATTTCTCACCACAATATTTTTACTATCCCCTCCCATTAAAATTCTCTGACCAAAGGACTTCTTTCCAAGGAACTTTATTAGTTATTGAACGGTGTCATTTTTGGTGGGGTTTTAGATTAGGTTTCTAAATGTCCAGCTAAACAAGTAAAAGAAATACTTAACTATAAAAATTGGAACTCCTGCAGTCCTTTCTCTTAGAATGAAGATTGCAGGATAAAGGTTTGTTGTGTAGG
>NW_010551653.1:7149-18297 GCF_000687285.1 Phaethon lepturus
GGAAACAAATTCATTTTATCTTCACTTTTCCATATTAAACATATTCATTCACATATCTGGAAGTAATTACAGGCAAAGGAGAGGAATCAAGAATTTAAATAATAACTATTAACTTTTTCACTAGGTACATTAATTTTATGACAAGTCATTTGCCTATGATAATTAGTTTGGTGATACTGATGTACTTTCTTAATAAATCATACAAAATAAATGGACTTGAAAGTTACATTATTTCAAATTAGAAGTAAGGTTTTATATGGAAATGGTGAAAAATGGTGACTTCTGCCAGATCGACGGGAAGGAGGACAGTATGAAACATTAGCGGGCGAGTTTTACACTGCTCTCTGAGAGTCTCACTCCGGCGTTAATGTTTTGGAGAAAGCAGAAAAATCTTCGCGTGGGCTCGCGCAGTGGAAACCGTCTTCTGCAAGCTTCCGCAGTCCGGCTTTTCCAGGGCCAAGGAGCGTTTCAAATGCCGCCGCGAGCAGCGGAACCTGGCAGAGCCCTGCCCCGTGCCGGGAGGGAACGGGTCGTCCCCTCCATCGCTGTGGGACCGGTGGAGGTGGGGAGCTGCTCTCAGACCAGAGGCTGAAATACGTGCGCGGAAGAAAGCCACTCTCCCGGGTCGGTATTGAATATTTTTCTGGTCTCAGGCCACCGCAGACATCCAAGCTCAGGCTCAAAGGGCGGCGCGTCCCGCCCGGGCTTCACCCGCGCAGAGGCTGGAGCACTGGCTGCGCCTGCTGGGTCTGGCCGGGCTGGGGACAGAAGCCCCCGGAACGGCAAACTTGCTTACGCCCCAGCGCTTGCCCATCAAAAACGCCCGAATTCGCTGCGGAGGGGTGTCAGCTGGTGATGACAGCAGTCAGAAGAGTAAATATTTAATGCAGGTAAGAGAAAGCGGGGAGAAGAAGAAAGTTATTGCACCCTTATCTCACAAAAAGGGAAGTTTTAAAACAATTCTGGAGGGAAGGGTTAGGAGTTTTTAGGGATATAATGTGCTCGAATCAGAACTTCGTCTAACAGGAGTTCGGTGGCCTTTTTTTTTCCCCCATTTTATTTTTTCCTGGGTGATTTTTATCTTGGGTCTACATGAGCTATTTATAAATCATACAGTTCATATACCCTAAGCAAAGCTTAGGGGCTAGAAGTGTCTTTGCTGAATTTTGTATTGTTTCTTGCATTTCATTTTTTGCCTAGGTGAGATCTATGAATAAAGATAAAGAAAATGAAAACAGACACTTAGGGAATGTGAACAGTCCTATTTACACAACTTAATTTGCTGAAGTCCAGTTACCAGCTCATTGCTTAAAAGTTAAAGACACTACATCAAATCTCTCACTGGTTTACAAGAAAAATTTAGGGTTGGTTGTTACTCCTGACTCAAGTTTTATTTCTTGTATTTATTTTATTTGACATTTTATTTGATATAGTTATTTAAATTTACAGATGGGTAAAAGATGTGGAAATCCTTCCTTTCTTGCACCTGGAAATGAGCAAAGTTCAGCTGGGCTGGTGCTGTTTGTGTTCCACAACACACATGCAATTAAATTTTACTCTCACAAATGCCCACAATAAAGACTGTATCTCACATGCTCCTTTGGCACTTTTCCCTTTCACAGATTAACAATTACTACAGTCACTAGAATACAACTAGCTGATCCAGCTCAAACATAAACATTGAATAGCTGTGGTGGCCTGCTTGCAATCAATCCTTGGGAAAGGGAGGGAAAAGGAATATTAAAAATGTGCAAGAAAAAAAAAAATTAACTCAGGAAATTCTCCGTTTGGCAAATCCTCCATATATGCAAAGGGAACTGTATTTATCGAGTGCGTCCTCATTTAAAATTATTCACTTGGTCCTACTTACAAAATAATAAATGGTTATTACATTTAAAATGTCTCCAATTCTATAGACGGCAAAATGCGAGTTGCATGCCAAGCTTCTTTAAACCAAGCATCCGTACACAAAGGCACAACGCAACGCTATGATTTGAGTTGCCAACTAGGCAATTCAACCACAAGGAGACAAGAAGTAGCTTGGGCCAGGTACCGGGTCCGGTGCACGCCGTTGTATTCACTCCCATTGCCGGATACCAAAGCTTGTGAAGTAACGTGCCATTCAGCTGCCAAACACCCACACTCCAAATTCCACGGTCAAAACCCCACCCCAGCAGAAATAAAAGCAAAATTCGCCGTTTAATTCGCTGGGTCAGGATCTTACCCTGCATGTTTCACAAGAGAAATGCAGCAAGTGCACTTTAATATACCTCGCTCCCTTGGTTCCTCCTTTTCTGGATGAATATGAGCACTGGCATCTTTATTTAAAATTGAGGGGCCACTTTTTGCATCCACAGACGGAAATAAATCCTCTTTGAAAATGGAGGAGCAAACATATCAAACACTTTACACAACTGGAAAAGCCTGTCTAGAGAAACGAGCCTGGGCTGGCCCGCGGATGAAGCAGTGGAGAAGTAACAGCACAAGGGCAACAACATCGACGCAGGACGTCGCCATCCCTGCAAAGCAAGCTACAAGGCCTTCGTTTCGGATGGTAAAATAGATTTTCAAAATGTAATTTTCATCTCTAAAGTGATAACTGGCGCTTTGTAGAGGTGGCCAAGTATTCCTGGTCCGACAGTGCTGGCACATCCACACGTCACTGCCGAGCGCCACGCAAAGCCACCGGCGTGGAACGAGGAACAACGTAGTCCCCTTACTGCAGCACTTAATCCAGCTTCATGAACCGAGTCACAAATCCTTCCTGCAGCTTTACCTTTTCTGGCTCTGGACGAAACCCTTCGGAGACGGTGCGGGTATTGGCAAAGGGCCCCCAACCACAACTAGCAGCAGGTAATAATAAGTACATAATATAAAATAAAATCAGACTGCAACAGCAGCCACCTTCACCTGAACTATTTTTTTCAAAACTTCCCCTGAGCCACAAGAGAAACTGGTGTAGCAAAACATTTTCCTAAGCCACAGAGTAGAGGCCACTGCTTTCCCAACACAAAACCCCCTCTTCAACAAATACCGAGAAGTGGGCAGTCGAGACACCCAGCTGCAGTAGAGCGTGACCCGCATCAAGCGTGCGACCTGGTCGATCTGTAGACATAATGCAAAATCCAGCAGGGAAAAGAACTCAGTGCAGCAACAGCGCGTGCCTCCCCGGCTCCGCTTTAGTCGTTTGTATTTGGCCTCCAAGGTAGACGTGGAGCACCAGGAAACTCTGCCCAAAGCCTCCCCTTTTTCTCCTTACCCCTGGCTCTGCCGGGTGGGTGGATATCTCTGACGGGCAGAAATGTTGACGTATTTTGAAGTGTGAATTGCAGCAGGGAAGTGGGGCAGAAACGGAAGGGGAAAGATTTCCTTTTACCAACCCTTATTAAAATGGAATAAAGTTAAACTCCGTAGAGAAGGTCAAAGCGAGCCATGGGAGAAAATGCGTTAGGGAAAGGGAGCATTAGGCATGGCGGGTGGTTTCATTGCTTCCCTTTTTACGGAGTGCAGCAGACTGGGATGGAAAACGTATCTCAGAGAAATGCAGAACAAGGCATATGGGAAAAGAATAGGCACAGAGGCAAAGGTTTTGCAGTAGTGGACTTCCTTAAGAAAAAAAGCCGGGGGGTTTGGAACACCTCCTTGAAACCATTCGCCTGACTAGCATCAGACCTCTCAAAACTCACTTACGAATAAACCAAGTCCCAGCTAGAAGCAGCATGACCTAGCCTAACAAGAGAAACGTGATAGAGTAAACTTGGATGATGGAAATTCCAAATTAAAGGAAAGGTGGAAAACGGCATTTGATTTAGGAACGAGAGAAGTAATTTTTATTTTCTCTGCAACAGAAAATGAAATGGAGAATTGAACTACACTGAAACACAGCAAAAAGACTATTAAAGAAAACAAAAAACTAAGCAAGACAAAAAGCTTTGGAATTTTTGCTCTCACTTTGGCAGCCGTGCCCTTTGTAACATCTTCCTTGCCCGTTGGTGTACACGCCGCAGAGAAAAGGAATTGAAAATTGCTCCGGCATAAGCGTGCATCACAAGGACAGGTGTCAGTCAGGGAGAAAATGCCAGGCACCCAAATGAAAGGCTGGGGAGAGCTCTAATTTGCGGAAGACATTGCTGAAGGCCCACAAGGAAACACGGAAATCAACATATTGATTTGTTGACTGGGGCATCAATTTTTTACAGATCAGAGCACAGTATCCAACGTAGCACAAAGAAGGATAAAGCAAGAAGTGCAGGTGAAGAACACGATGTACTGGCAAGTTTACAAGTAATGCATTTGGGTTGAGTCTGAACATGATTTGTAAAGTCATGCCTGGCTTAGGAAACCCAAACTGAAATGGATTCAGTTTGTTTTTCTTTAAATGCTAGCCTTAGTGCTGAATTTAGACTAGACAATTATAAGCTTTTCTGTAAGGAGAAGCTTGGAACTATATCATTTTTTAAAACAATAGACTGCTCGAGGTTATTAACATAAAGCAAATACAAGTCAAGATACAAATGTTCAGAACAATATCTTGTGTAATACACTGTGCAAGCTGGATGTTGAGTAAGCAACATATCATTTTGTTTTCAAAGCACTAGGATTAAACATTAACATGTGACAGGAATAGAACATGCAATATGAGGGCAGCACTGCCATCAATCCATTTCATGACAGAAGCACCTTGAAGTACTTTTATTTCATGGGTTGGTGGGGATAGGGGTGTTATTTACTTTAGGGTTTGGGGTTTTTTTAAGAGGATTTATGATAAAGTCTTAAAAAGACTGAAGACAAATAAGATTAGGTCTCCCTCTACATGGTGGGAGTTAGGTGTCTCAGGATGGGATCCAAAATTGACATCTCTATAAGACACCATCACCCAACATAGGCAGTTGGTATCCTCTATTCTGCCTGTCATAAACCCCAGGTAGCGGAGAGACTTACGGCCCACCCGAATAAACAGGTTTTATTACCTTATACCTATGCTGTCCGTGTCTCAGGATCCTTTGAAATAACAGATATGGATTGTGTCCAATGCAGCACTCCCAGAAGCCCACTGCATCTAGACAGGACAACTCGTTGTTGGCCCCATTCCTAACTCTTCCAGGAGATGTAAGGTCTGCATGGATACCCTTGGAGACGGTCTAAATCAAACCTGTCATGGCTTGCATCCATGCCAGACTGAACCCTAGTGCGTATTACCCTCTGCTTCTCCAAAAAGAGAATTGCTTGGTTTGGCCCTGAAAAGAGCCCAAGTATGAATTAATGTGTAGATGCTGGGGAGAAAGAGGGGACAAGAACCACAGACTAAACCGGAAAGCAAACCAGCTTCACTGTGTAGGTGCCCCTCGAGCAGCCAGCTTCCCCTAAGCCAGCTAGGAGGAACATGATGAGGCATAAATTTTGAATCCCACCACACAAAGTACCTGATTCAGACAGGGAGGCACAGTTACCCCGTTGGGAACCAAAGAGCCCAAAAACTTCTCCTGAATTTCAGTCAGAACCTATGCATTTTATATGTTCTGAATCCAGCATCATGTTGGTGTACCCTCATATACGCCTCACCGTTAGAGCGTGCACCTGGGATGTTAAGCACTGTTTTCAGTGCTGCCAACGCCAGGGCACTCTTCAACCATCTCCCACGTTCCCGAAGCAGCCTCACATCATGGAGGTTGTAGGTTATTTTGTCTGGAGTAGTGTGCTCCCAACCTGCAACTCAACTAGGTTCTCTGGGGATGGGAATTAAGTATTTAGTGGGTGGAAGAGTCAACAGAATCTGAACAAAACTCCAATTCAGATTTTGGTCTGATCCAACATAAAGTTACAGATGGGCTGGATACAAAATGGCAGTGTTGCCTATTTCTATAAGTAACTTAATGCTGTAGTCAACACAACTCTAGATTTTTAACAATCGCCATGTACCCAACAGTTCTGTTTCTGTGCTTGCATAGGAGGGCTTCACCTTCAGTGGGTCTGAGCACATTGCTTACACCTAACCCCAAAATGTGACAAAAGACAAAGACGATGACAGATGATGACTTGACCAAGCCAGAAAATAACTGAGCTGTGAAAAGAAGTCTCTCAATGCTTAGATGTATATACAGTCCTGTAGGGGGTATTTTCTCTTACTGAAATATGTTGCTTTTGTTTTAAAGAATTGTAATTAATGCTTTCTGTCAGTCTGAAAGAAATGAGTCTGAAAGCACCTACCGTCAGCACATAAATATCAGTGTCTGCACTCAAATGCAGCTCACTCCAGACTAATTCATTATTCTGCTAGCAGTGCTGTATTTAGTTTTTCATTGCTGCTGGTTTTTACTGCAGACAATATACTATTACCTGAATGCTATTTAATTGACACTGAAAAGGTGACACGTCAGGGGAATAAAATTTTTTAAAAAAACTTTCCCTTTTGAGAGCTGAACAATAAAGACTTTATGGAAGAAAAGTGAAAAGTTAATTATTTGTTTGTGCCAGTGAATGACGCTGACCCAATAGGCCTAAAACCAGAACTCCTCAATTACCCATGGTCGGGAGGGTCTACAGTCTGGAAAAAAAAGGAAAGGCTGGGAGAGGTTGTTTATTCAGCCTTAGAAGAGATGGTTATGGGGAGACCTTGCGGTCTTCAGTTACCTAATGGGAGTTGTTAGAGAAGAAAGAACCAGGCTCTTCTCCAAGGTGTGCAGTGATAGGATATGAGGCAACGGACCCAAGTCACAGTATAGAAAATTCCAACTACAAGCAATGAGAAAAAAATTTCACCATGAAGATGGTCAAATACTGAAATAGGTACTAGAGGGGGTCCACTGGGTTGTGGACTCTCCTTCTTAGGAGAACCCTGCATGATAAACTTCTGTTTTGAGAAGTTTATATTCAGTCATAAAAATTCCAGGCAGGATTTTGTTCTCATTTCTTTTTTACTAAGTTTTATTTAAGTAAGTGCCTCAACAGTTGCAATGGAAGGAGAAAAGAAGCATAAGCAAAGATGTGACCAAGTATAGATCTTAAAAAAAGCAGTAGGGTATCAGGCACTATCAAATTTTCTGTTGGCCAGTTTATCACTAGAGTTCTGCTCCATCCTACCTCATTTACTCCAAGTTCATGCCTCAACCATGAAGAAGGTGGCATTTTCTTCCTCTGGGCTTTTTCTTACTTTCTTTTCTTCGTCAAAAAATTCAACCCATTGTCTCCCTTTGCATTTTGACTTGGCCATAATTTTGCTACCACCAGAGTAAAAGTCCAGATGAGGAAGCTTCTCTTGTATCTTCAGCGTTCCTCTTCATCCCCCAGGGTAACAGAGGTCACTTACTCCCTGCTTTGCCTTGTCCGCAAGTGAGTTGTTTAGAAGCCGGTCATATCCTGATGGCTGACACGCATTAATCCAAGTGTGGCATCTTCATTTTACAAAATGTCACTTTTAAAAAACTTTTTCTCATCTGAACCTAAAGCTGTGCTAGTCACAACGAAAAATACCTGGCTGTAACAACAGCGACCTTGGTGACTGGTTATTTCTGCATCTCTAAATCCCTGTCTTCCTGAGCACTGTGCCACGGATGTGAAGATAAAAGCCCTTAGAGGCACACACCTTGCATTGTTTATATTGCAAATTTGGATGCTTTAGAAAAATCCAATTAATAATAATGGGCTCTATATGAGTTTATTAATAAACCGATGCAAAGTGTGTGTGTAATGAGTCATTTAGGTCCGTGGCACTTTCTTGGATTAATAATCCAAATGCCTGAATTAAGATTTATATAATGAAACCTTAAGAGGCCTGTTACTGTCATTCTTGTTAAATAATTTTCTTCAAAGTCGTACAAATAAACATGTTTTTTTGCATACTAAAACCTAATAGCTCCTAAGAAACCATTACACTCATCTGTGAAATAATATGCATGTTTAAATGCATCTAAATAAATTTTTAATGTATTTGTGCTATTCCAAGGGAGACCATAATGTCTCTTGTGCCAGCAGTAACAGTTTATTATGTTGATTTTCATATACACAAGGGTTTTTTTCCTTTCCTAGTACAAAAACGGTAAGAAATTAAGCCATAAAATCTACACTCAAACAAACATAGATTTCACCTAATCCCACAAAATGCAGGAAATAAAGGCTATGAAATTACTGGGGTTTTTTTATCCCTGGCTCTGCTGACTTTACTTGTAATTAAAGCAAAACTGGCTCCTGGAGCTGGGTTTGCTCATAGAGGTCACAGATTAGAAAAGCTGTTATTACGTCTGATTAGGACCATTAGGATGCAAGCCACAAGCCCTCGCCTTGACCCCCGAGCTGGGTGAGCAACGTACTGGTCCTTGCCCTCTACCCAACACCAGTGAGAGCAGCGCGCCCAGTTCTGGGCTCCCCAGTACGAGAGAGACATGGACTCGCTGAAGAGAGCCCAGCGAAGGGCCACACAGGTGATGATGGGACGGGAGCATCTGTCCTGTGACGAAACACTGAGGGAGCTGGGGCTCTTCAGCCGGGAGAAGAGAAAGTTTGGGGGGACCTTATCAATGTATATAAATGCCTGAAGGGAGGGGGCAAAGGGGATGGAGCCATGCTCTTCTCAGTGGTGCCCGGTGACAGCACTAGAGGAAATAGGAACAAACGGGAACACACAAGGTGCCATCTGAACACCAAGAAACACTTTTTCACTGTGAAGGTGACCGAGCACGGGCACAGGTTGCTTTAGGGATGTTATGGAGTCTCCATCCTTGGAGATATGCAAAAGCCTCCTGGATGTGGTCCTGGGCAACTGGCTCTAAGTGGCCGGGCTTGAGCAAGGGCTTGGACCGAATGACCTCCAAAGGTCTCTTCCAACCTGGACCAGACTGTGATTCAGTGATTGGCAGACCCTGGTGGGTGACGTGGGAATGCAATTTAAAACAGCATTACCTCCGAGCTGCCAGTTATGGAAAGCGTGTTGTAAGGGGTAAAATAAGAATAGGTTGATATTTATTTCAGAAACGGTATTTTAACCATCTGAAGTTCAGATGCAAATTGCGTTAGACGATCGCGGTGGTTTCCCAGTCAGGGGCCTGGGAATTGGACCATGACAGAACTGTGTTACTGTCATTAGCAACAGAATTTTATACCTTTGCGTATTTGTTAATATACTTTCTGGTGCATTAAAGAAAATCCACATCTTCATTCCTCTCCACAGCAAAATCTCTTGCTGCCATATACCTAATGCTGACGTTACTATTCCCCATCAATAATTCACGACAACTTGATTATAGTAAAAGTCTTTGTGCCAATTTTACTGCGGCCTCTTGCTCATTCTCTGCCGCGGTCAGACCGTGGTGGTGAGATTTCTGACATGGACCAACAGCACTAATTCGCAGAACGTGCTGGTTGTGAAATACCGTACTCCTCTGTATGGTAGGAGTACATAAGGAGAGTACTTAAGGAGACCTCGCTAATCATTGCTATTCGGTACCTGAACAATTAAGAAGCCTTGAGGAAGCCACAAAACACACGGGATGTGAAGTGAATTACTGTGACTATGTCTCATGCCTTTCATTCATTGTTTAGGGTTGTCCTTAAGTAAAAATTATTGAAAGTATATTCTGTTAATGATCCTAGCCCCAGTTCTTACTTGCACTCTAGTTCTGTAATCCCAGAGCATCCTCACGGAGTTCCATGCCTTAATGAAGGGAAGTTTCTGAAGCGTTTAACAGATGTACGTAGCTCCCACTCCCTTTGTGGGATTGAACAAATGTAATTAAATTGAATATTCCATACCTCGCCCCAAGCCTCTCACATACTCCCCTGTGATCATTATTGAATCTTTTTTCACCAGGTCCGTACATAATCCTTCTGAGAAAAACTGTGTTCGCTTAGAAAGGATAAAATCAGATGCACTATATATGAACCCAATTCAAGGCTGCTGTTAAGTGGTTTCCAAAGCGTTCTGTTGAACATTAACATAAAACCAAATTCATTTCTCCTTCAGATACGCTATCTTCTTCTGCCTATCTTCATCTTTCAGTTAAGATGTCCGTATCTCTGACGAATTAAGGTGAAATAACAATATTGAGAAATTATTTGTGTCTGGGTGAGTCCTGGTCCTACTGCAATGGAAGCAAATTATATATTTTAAATATCTGTGTCATTCAGCTGAACAGGAAAGCCATGCAATTAATCATAATTCTCCTTGTATTCCTGTTTCTGCTGTCGCCTGTACCTAACACCACAGATAAGCACGGGGAATGGAAATTCTCAGTGAATGCCTCTTTATGGCTCAATAGAATAATGAACAATAAAACACACACACATTAGCTTCCCCCAGCAGAAGTTTATGACAGCGAGAGGTAAATTATGGTCCGGCCCTTGTTTTGAGAGAAGAATTTCTCCCCTCACACTGATGTAACACCACTGAGGGCAGTTGTGTGCGTAAGGCAAGGGTAAGGTAAGAAGCAAATCAAGATGTTATCCTTTTTAACGTGAAAGCTGAGAGAAAAATAAAGAATTTTTATTCCAAAAGCATGTTATAATAAATTAAGCCACTGCTCAGCCTACCTAATTTATCTTTCAGCTACAGTGTATACATTTGTTTAATACTTCTAAACCTTTACTTAAAAAAAATAAATAATCACCAAAGAGACTTGACCTGTGTTTAAGCCAATGGCTAGTTTTCCTCTTGGGTGTTGAAGTCTGGTTTTGTCTCCAGGACAAACTAGGAGAAGAAAACAGAGCCGAAGAACTCGGAGGATGAAACGGATGCCACATGGACAAGGGCTGAACTCCCTTGAACACAATAAAGAAGAATGAACAATTAGGAAGGATGAAAAACCCCGAAAAATGACCTCAGGTAAAGAGTAGGTGCTCTGGCAGAGACGGAGGTGTACCGGTCACGTAGGCGTGAGACGTCCAGTAGCACCGCAGAGGTGCAAGGCGCGAGAGACGGTGCTGACGCGTGCTGCTGGTTGTCCTACACACCGCTAATAGATTGATTGCGTTGGATAGACAGCGTCCTAATCACGGCAATGGGAACGTGCTACATAGATCGGAAAGCGCTACCAGTAGCTTTTGGCACAAAGCCTCCGGTGTTACAAGAAGTTAAGGGAGCAGCCTGAGGTGCCCAGGCGGCTCAGAGGGGGAGCGGGCGGGTGCCGCCACGCGCCCCGGCTCCGCGGCTGCCACGCA
>NW_010551654.1:0-253 GCF_000687285.1 Phaethon lepturus
TAGGAGGTTTATTCCCGATTTCGGTGACAGTATTTGCGCTCCTTGAATCTCCCCGCATAAAGCTGCCGCCTTTGCTGCCAAATCCACCTTGCGGTTGCCTTGAATTACACTCCCCTGGCCTTTCTGGTGGGCCTTACAATGAATTATAGCCACTTCTTTCGACTCCAATACCACTTGCAAAAGATCTAAAATTCCATATCCATATTTAACAGGTGTTCCTTGGGAATTCAGCAGTCCTCTTTCCTTCTCGATG
>NW_010551654.1:393-771 GCF_000687285.1 Phaethon lepturus
CCAGTCCGCCCCCATTAGGATATCATCTACATATTGTAACAATATAATGCTCTGTTGGTTACCTCGCCATTGTTCCAGTTCTCTTGCTAATATGTTACCAGTCTATTCTTGAATCCTTGTGGTAGCACTGTTCAGCATAACTGCTATTTCCTTCCCATCGTAAGGTTTTCCCATTTGAAGGCAGACAGCATCTGACTCTGTTCAGTTTCTCACTCTTCCTGGTTTCTTTGTGGCCCAAACCAGAGGGATTACTGCATCCATGACTTCGCTGGGTATATCGTCACTGTCCTTTTGCTTATTCCAATCCTGTAAATTCATCAGCAGGCATATCTGTTTTGCTTATTCCAATCCTGTAAATTCATCAGCAGGCATATCTGT
>NW_010551655.1:0-1535 GCF_000687285.1 Phaethon lepturus
CCTGGGGCACGGGGGATGCTGATGGCTTTTGGGGCTGCGGTCATGGCCCCGGGGTGCAGGGCCATGCTGACGGGTGCCTGCCCTGTCCAGACGGCGGCTTGTACACAGCCACACGCTACGAGTTTCGGAGCCTCCCTGACATCCGGAGGAACCTGCACCAGCGGCCACTGAAGACAGAGGAGTCCCCACTGCACTGGCTGAATGGTGAGACCTCCCCGTCCCCACCCAGGGCCGGCATCATGGACTGTGGGACACCGTGCATTGCCTCAGGGAGCAGGGGTGGGGGCTGAGGCCCTGCGTGGTGTGCCATGAGGGGAATTTGAGGCAGGGAAGGATTTTCCATCCCATGGCGTGTCCCCAGTCCCCACCTCTTGCTCTCCATCCCCCAGATGCTGAGTTTGTGGCCTCTGTGCTGGTCCGGGAGAGCAAGGACAGCCCCGTGGGGGATGATGACAAAATCTACTACTTCTTCACGGAGCGGGCGGGCGAGGAGACCACATCCTTTGTCGATAAGAGCCAGGTGGCCCGGGTGGCCCGGGTGGCCCGTGTCTGCAAGGTAGGGATGTCCCTGGTCACAGGGAGCCAAGTGCTGCTTCTCCCAGTGCAGGGGCTGTGTGCCTGCACCTTGGGGGAAACTGAGGCACAGGCAGAGGGGGACACATGCCCCCACCAGCCTGTGCAGAAATGCTCCCTGCACTCTCCAGAGCGATGTGGGGGGGAAGAAGATCCTGCAGCGCAAATGGACGACGTTCATGAAGGCACGCCTGGTCTGCTATATCCCCTACTACGAGGTGCTGCGCAGCGTCTGCAGCCTGGACGGGGGCGGCTGGGCCAGCACTGTCTTCTACGCCGCCTTCACCCTCTCGGCGCAGTGGTGAGCGGGGCAGCAGCCAAAACGGCTGGGCCTAAAAGTCTGCGGCACAGGGGGACCAGCAATGCTCGAGGGGACACGCAGGCGGGCGCTGAGCACCTGGGGGTGCGTCAGTGGGGAGCACCCATGTGTCTGCCCAGGCTCAGGCAGGGCTCTGCCCCCCAGGAGGACCATGGAGGCCTCAGCCGTGTGCCGCTACAGCATCTCGGCGGTGCAGCGCGCCTTTGAGGGGCCCTACATGGAGTATCAGGATTCAGCTCGCAAGTGGTCCCGCTACGACGGCGCGGTGCCCGAGCCTCGGCCTGGCTCCGTGAGTGCCTGGGGGCATGGGGCGGGGGGCAGCCGCATTCCCCCCTGACGGGAAGGGCTACAACTCTTCACAGGACCTGCCCAACAGCGTCCTGGACTTTGTTAAGCTGCACCCACTCATGTTCGAGGAGGTGAAGCCAGCCGGTGGGGAGCCGCTGCTGGTGAAGAAGAGCGTGGTGTACAGCCGGCTGGCCGTGGACAGGGTGCGGGCCCTCAATGGCCACTTCTACGATGTGCTCTTCATGGGGACGGGTGAGTGTGAGATGAGTTTGCTGGGTCTCTGCTGGGCAGGATGGACACCCCACACTCCCTCCTGACCCCCTGCTCTGCTCTCCAGGGGACGGCTGGATCCACA
>NW_010551655.1:1593-2031 GCF_000687285.1 Phaethon lepturus
CAGGGGAGGGCTGGATCCACAAGGCTGTGGTGGTGGGCTCCAGCATCCACATTGTGGAGGAGGTGCAGGTGTTCAGGGACCCACAGCCTGTGGAGAGCCTGGTGATCTCCCATGCCCAGGTGAGGTGAGGGGGTGGAAGAAGTGAGGGGACACCACACATGGGGCATGTTTGTGCTGTGAAGCTGCCATTGGGCTGTTTGGGGAACGGGGGGCACACGACTCCTCGGTCACCCCAGCTTGGGATACCTGCCAGAGCCCAGCAGGGCAGCCTGGGGAAAGGGATTAAACTGGCCCCCACCTCCTTGCTGGGTTCCAGCTACAGCCATCGGCACAGACTGGAGCTGGGGGCCCTTCCCCCTGCACCCCCACCAAGAGAGAGCTGTGCTGGGGGGCTGGGGGTGGATCTCTGGGCACCACACAGCCCAGCAGCAGCATGCC
>NW_010551655.1:2204-2671 GCF_000687285.1 Phaethon lepturus
GGGATGGCCTGCCTGTCCCCGGCAGGGTCCTCCCGAACCTTACATCTGCCCCATCCCATGCTGTTGCGCATCACCCCGTGGCACAGTCGCCCCAGTGCCACCCCCAAGGGTCTGGCATCTGGCAGCTGGTCTCCTGGTGGCTGTGACCACGTCAAGGTGGGCTGAGCCGGGGCTGTATGGCTGAAGCCCTCCATGTCTTGCAGCACAGGGCTGGTGCAGGACATTCAGAGCGGCAACGAGGGATGCCGGAGCAGCTCTGGGCGGGGTGAGTCTGCGCTGCCCCTTGGGACCACGGGTGATTCTGGCATCCCTTAGGGTGGTTGGGACAAGTGTGAGGTTGGTGCGTGTCCCCGCAGGCTCACTGCCGTGGAAGAACCGGACGGTGCTGCAGGGCGATGACGTGCTGCTGCCCTGTGACCAGCGCTCCAACCTGGCACGAGCCATTTGGCTGCTGAATGGCAGGGAGG
>NW_010551655.1:3266-4099 GCF_000687285.1 Phaethon lepturus
CTTGCCTATCCTGATGGCTGCCTGCGGATCATCCCTGGCGAGGCACCCACAGCTGCCACCTCCCCGGTCAAGGAGCTGCCGGCTGAGATGCCCCCGCTGCCGCCACCACCACCGCTGCCGGCTGAGCTCACCAATGGCGTAGGGGCTCTGCCCAGCGTCCTCCGCAAGATGAACGGCAACAGCTACATGCTGCTGCAGCAGCAGGAGGAGCCGCTGGCCTCACCGCTCTACAGTGCATCCTTCACTGAGGAGCTCAGCAAGATCCTGGAGAAGCGGAAACACACACAACTGGTGGAGAAGCTGGATGAGAGCTCCGTTTAGGGGCCGGGGGGGGTGTCCTGCCAGTGGGACCCTCTTCCCCTCCGGCCCCTTCTCCTACCCCCTGCCAGCAGTGTTACAAGACTCAGGCAAAACTACCTCCTGGATGGCAGAGCTGGGCCGGGCCCGGGCTCGGCCGTTCCTTTGGCTTTTCACTCACTTTAGAGACTTGCTGTACAGAAAAAAAGAATCTATTTAAATTTGGGAGCTCTATTTATGTATAAAAACCCACCGACGGTGGCCACGAGCTGGAGGCAGGAGCTGGCACCTGGCTGAAGGTGGACCCTTGGGGGAGGGAGAATTTCTGTCTGTCCATCCAGGCGCAAAAGAGAGAGATGCTGTTGTGGACGCGTGGGCTCGACCGGCCCCACTGGGCATCCCTCGGTGCACGGGAGCCAGACAGCTGCTGAGAGGTGGGTGAGGAGCAGGAAGGGGGGCCAGGGGCTGCCACGTGGTGCCCGTGCCTCTTGCAGGGTGCAGAGTCCCTTCCTGGTATAGGGATGGGGGGGGGGGGT
>NW_010551655.1:4511-4862 GCF_000687285.1 Phaethon lepturus
CCGTGCCCCGCAGCATGGCACGGGACCAGTGCAGCACACATGTCCCCCCAACATCTGCAGTGGTCCCATGGCCTCAGGCAGGCACCACATGTTTCTGCCCTCCCATGTGGTGCTGTTGGAGAACCTGCGGTTCAGGCACAGCACTGTCCCCTGTGGGACATGTGGGAGGGGAAATGTCCTTGCACAGTGAGGAGGAGCCCTGGACCAGGGCCTGCCTCCCTCCAGGGCCTCCTGCTCTTCATGGCACTTTCCAGGGGCAGCCACTGTCCCTAAATCTCCCCCCAACTACCTCTGCTCCTGCTGCCCCCTGGGGGAACCCGAGGGACTGGGGTGACAAGTGTGTCTCACGCC
>NW_010551655.1:4959-5645 GCF_000687285.1 Phaethon lepturus
CCAGAGAAGCCGGGGAGGTACAGACTTGCCAGAGTGTGTGTGTCCCCACCATGTTCCTTGCCAGCACCTCCAGGATCAGGGTGTTGCCTGGAGCTCAGCCCTACAGGGGGGGCAGGAGGGGGGTGGCAGCCTCCGGGGTCCCTAACAGGCTGGAGCCCAGGTCCTCCTGCCCCCATCCTTGTTTTTGCTGCACAGGTGGGGCGAGCCACCCCCAAGCACACCTACCCCCTGAGGAGGGGCATCACCCTCCACACCTGGAACCCCTTGTGCACAGCCCCACATGCCCCCGGCAATAAACGCGGCTCTGTCTGGACGTGGCGTGGCATCATCTATTGTGGGCATGGGGCGGCAGGAGGAGAGATGGACACAGAAATGTGGGGCAGAGATTTTATTGGGGCTGCAGGCGTGGGCCCTGGACGGTGAGGGCGGAGGGTTTGTTGGTGAGGGGGTGCCACTGGCCCTGGATGCTGGGGTTGTCTGTGTGGAAGGGCTTACGGATGCGGATGATGTCCAGGCCAGACTGGCCGGCCAGCTTGGTGGCCAGCTGCGCGATCTCCTCACTGGTCTTGCTGGCGATGAGCTCCTCCCGCACCGTCCCGTTCACTGCGGCAGAGCAGGGCAATCAGGCCATGGTCCCCCCACCCCACAGCCCCCCCAGAGGAGCAGCTGCTGTTCCCCCGTCCCGC
>NW_010551656.1:0-229 GCF_000687285.1 Phaethon lepturus
TTTGCTTTTGCTTTACTAAACTGTCTTTATCCTGACCCACGAGGTTTTTTTCCATCCTATTTTCTTCCCCTGCCGTCGTGCTGAGGAAGGGAGTGACAGAGCAGACTGGTGGGCCCCTGGCATCCAGCCAACGTCAACCCACCACAAGTGATCATGTAGTCCACATGCCTCACCAATTCAGGGCTGACCAAAAATTAAAGCATGTTATTAAGGGCATTGTCAAACTGCC
>NW_010551656.1:585-3625 GCF_000687285.1 Phaethon lepturus
GTCTAGTTTGGAGAAAAGGAGGCTGAGGGGTGACCTCATTGCTCTCTACAGCTTCTGTTCATCTGTTCTTACTAAGAGTTGCATGTCTCCCACAATTTGTCATCTTCAGAATTCATCTTTCATCATATTAGAGAGCAGATGGATGTTAAAGTCTTTTGTTTTTCCAGGCATGTGTTAAGCAAGTCTGAAACAAGTCACTTCAAGGTATTAAGAGAGCAGCTGAGCTTATTACAAAATCTGTGTTTGTCATATTGTGCAGGAATAAGACTCACTTTCACTTTTACTTTTTATGAGGCTAAAGAAGAATATATTTAAGCAGAGTGCCTCAAATCTAGTCAAATGCTGTTATCAGAAAAATAAAAATTATTTACAACATTGTAGTGCTGACTTGTACTTTATTATTCTAATAGATATGAATATATCACTACATACATATGCTGACATGGATACACACACCTATACAGAGTTCTCAAAATACTGTCTTAAAATTAACTAATATGAAAACATTTAATAAAAGGCAACCTAAATATGAGATGAAATGCTGATATGGAAAATAAAGCATCACAAGAAAGAATACCAGGAGGGGACATGAAGTGGGGGAAGATATGCATGCACTAGAATTAGGTTATTGCAAGGTTTTAATCCAAGATTTGCTCTCTATTGATCAAATGTTCCTTCAGTACTTTAATGATATAAAGCATTATGTACAATGTTAAATATTCATGTCAAAAGATCTTTAAATTCAGATATTTTGTTAGACAATTTAATATTCCCAATGTTACTAAGCTACAACTTAATCTCCTTTAATAACATTCTAGACCACTTAAAAAACATACGCTTACAGCACACAATGAATAAGTATGATCCATGTTAACAGCCGTAAATATAACGTTGTCAAATGCAACTAATAAAACAAAAGTTTAGAAATAAGCCATTTCTTGATGCACTCTCTTTAAACTCATGGTAGCATGTATATTCTCATTCTTAAAAGCAAAATCAATTAACAAGCAAAATTTCTACAACTTCTGAGGGAATATCGAAAACACACAAGGTTTATATATTTATACTTAATTAAAATATATTTATACTTAATTAAAATGAATACCAGGAAATATGTATGTGTATAAAGAAGGGTTTCCATTTGTAATAGAAAAAATATCCCCTCTCTCTTGAAATCTCGGTTAAAAAGATTTTGAGTTCACTCCAAATCATTAAGTCTAAGTTTTAAATTATAACACAACCTTTGTTATAGTTGATGATATAAATAATGAAATACTTCATTATAGCACATCAAAACTGAAAACTTAAACTTGAATGAATGGAGTTTATTCCAAATGCATCAGGATGCAGTTGCTTGAAATTTTGGAGTAAGATATATTGAACAACATAGCTCTGAGGAATGGTTAAAAGTTAACAATTGTTCATCAGCACAACTAAGCAGAAACAATTTGTAATATTCTGGGATTTCTGTAGAACTAATAAAAAATTTCCAGTGCATCCTTCTTCTAGACAATAACATATGACATAACTTTAGAGCAGAATAACCTTGGATTTATTTTAATTATGAAGAAAGTGCCAGACTTCAGGATACAGAAAAGTAAACTCATGGAGAAACCTATTATGGGCTAAAGCTTCTAGCAATTTAACAGTGCATCTATCAGTATTTAAAAAAAAAATTACAACTAGTTTTTACCTGTATATTCCAAACACTAAAGTTTTCTGGAAAGTTGCAAAGCAACCTGAGCATTCTGGCCACTTCCCTTAATCTTCTGACCTCTACCTTATCCTGTACTCACCATCTTATCTCTTAGATCACTCGCCTCTTCCTTAACCTGTTGAATCCTTACATACTACCCCTTACCTCCAAGGAATAGAAAACAAAAAGCTTCATCCTTTTGTCTCGTTTCACAAACTTGGCATGGGTTTATATATAGACATATATAAAAACGTTTTTAGTGTTCTATTGTGAAAAATACTATTTTTGCCACAGAACATTCCATGAAAGTCTCTCATCATTAGAAAGGCTCTTATCTCCTATTGCTCTCAATGTAAATGAAATCTAAAGCGTTCTTAGAGACCCTCTTTCAACATGTCCACTGCCTCTCTCTCAGAACAATGAAAGACCAGGGAGACGATACTTCCTTATCCTGTCAGGAGCTTCCACTTAACTCAAACTATTTAACTATTTTAATTCTAAATGCTGAGAAAATTAAATCTGTCAACGGATAAGTGTTGAAATTTTGGGAAGGATATATTGTTTTTTTCTATCTGAAAAAAATATTTAGTCCTCATATTAAAAGGAAAGCACAGCACAAATTTACCTATGAAACTGTCTCTATAAAAAACAAATTTATGTGGATTGTAAGCAGCAATACATTTCTGTATCAGAGCTTAAAATTTAGATTTGTGACACGGAGTACTTGAAAATATAAGTTATTATATTATCCAATAACTTATGGGAAGGAACGATGAAGGAGGATTGTAGGGACACAAAGGGCATATCTTCCTTCTTTATAAAAATGTGAGGAGGACAATTCTCTTGGAGATGTTTGTAACATGAAACAAAAAATAAAACCATATTGTCCTGCAAAAGGGGTTCTTACAGTCCAAGGAAAGTACCAGTTTCTCCACTTGGAAAATTTCTGAAGAACAGACATAAACAGTTTCATAGGTCTTTGAGATAACAGTACAATACTGTTTTGAGCTATTTGAGATATAGGTATAAATATGTGGACCAAATCCTGATACAAGTCAATGCAGCTTTCCTGTAGAAAGTGATGCTTACTTTGACTGAGGGCTGGAGCATGCTTTAATCATTCTATTCCAAACAACTGCATTGAAGAACATCTACTAAGTAACTGAATTAAGCAGTTGAAGAGACTGAAAAAGTTAAGCTTGTCTGTGCACAATTCTACCAATACCACTGTACAAGAAGACACTCAGATTGCAAATGCTACTACATTGTCCTCTCCAAACCTTCCCAAAAAATACTATCCCCCCATACAGACATTCACAGAATCACAGAAACACTAAGGTTGGA
>NW_010551657.1:0-1016 GCF_000687285.1 Phaethon lepturus
AAAAAAAAAAGAAAAAAGAAAAAAGAAAAAGGGATACTGCTCCCGGTATGTTAGGTGAGATATTAAGTAAATGTGTTTAAAAGGAGCAGAAAATGACCGTGAGAGGCTGGGAGTGGGGGAGGCAAGAAGAGAAAAAGCAAATGTGTGTAAGTAAAAATGTCTACTGCAGAATTTTTCAGGTGTAAAATTTCCTGGTATTATTTATTTATACATGGGAGTTCAAATAACTCACGGTATGTCACAAAGCCAGCAAAGCAGCTGGTCCGAAGGGGTTAAAATTTTTATTGAGACGGAAGTTTGCTTTCTTTTCTTCTTTTTTTTTTTTTTTTCCTCCTCTCCAAGCTGTGCACAGTCTATATAATTTACATATATTTTTAATTAAAAGTAATTCTAATTAACAAAAGAGGTATACCTGTGTGTCAGCGACTGAGAATGCGGGTGCGGATGCATGGGAATGCCGGTATGTGCGTGGGAGGGGTTCTGGACAGGTATCCAAAGCCGTGTAGCGAAGAAGAAAAAAATAATCCCTACCTAGCTACACTTTCCCCTTCTTGTGTGCCAGTTTATGTCTAATAAATCCCACATGCTCACAACGGCAAGGGACCTGCCCGCCTATTTTTAATTTTTTTTGTTTGGTTTTGGGGAGGGTTTGTTTTTGGTTTTTTTTTGTTCTTTCTTGCTCGGTGCCCAGAAGTTTGATATTTTTTTATTTCTGGTTGTAGCACGAGAGGTACAGCACCCCAACGGGGAAGACGACGAGGCAGTGACGGGCTGAGTTTAAGGCTGTGGGTTTGTCCGCTACGGAGCTGCCCGGGTCCCCTCTGTCCTTCCCACCCAACCCGTCCCCAAGGGACGTGCCCTCCTGGGGTCACTTTCCCGTCGAGGCAGATTTAGAAGTGACCTTGGGAATCTGGGTGGGTTGCTGGGGTGGCACCGGGAAGCCCTCGTGGAGGTGGAGTTGCCCCCCGTTCCCGTGCAGATGGGGTCGGGGTGGGACCAGGGGAGGCGTGGGGCCG
>NW_010551657.1:1126-4301 GCF_000687285.1 Phaethon lepturus
TAAGGCTGTGTGTTTGTCCGCTACGGAGCTGCCCGGGTCCCCTCTGTCCTTCCCACCCAACCCGTCCCCAAGGGACGTGCCCTCCTGGGGTCACTTTCCCGTCGAGGCAGCTTTAGAAGTGACCTTGGGAATCTGGGTGGGTTGTTGGGGTGGCAGCGGCTCTGCCAAGGTGTGGCTGGTGGCCTTGGTGGCCCTCTGTGACTAGGGACACCTTGCAAAGGGGCAGAAAGCGGCGAGCATTAGTAAAACCCCTTCACAGGTGATGCTCCCACCTAGCTGCCCCACGGCCGGCGGGCCCTGGGCACGGCGTCTGCTGGGGCTACCCCGTGGCAGCGGCTCTGCCAAGGTGTGGCTGGTGGCCTTGGTGGCCCTCTGTGACTAGGGACACCTTGCAAAGGGGCAGAAAGCGGCGAGCATTAGTAAAACCCCTTCACAGGTGATGCTCCCACCTAGCTGCCCCACGGCCGGCGGGCCCTGGGCACGGCGTCTGCTGGGGCTACCCCAGCGCCGCCTAAGGAAACGCGGTTTCCGCCTTCAACGCGGCTTCCTTCCTTCGGCCGTCTCCGCTCTTGCTGCCTTCCGCTTGCGGCAACTGGGGTTTGGAAAAGTTGGGTTAGACGGAGTCAAAACGCGACGCCGCGCTCGCCCGGGAGCTCGCTCCGGGTACCGGCCGCGTCTGCAGGCAGAAGGAGACGTGGGCACCGCGTAAGCTTTCTGCGGGCATGGCTGGGACCCCATGGACGCAAAGCTGTTTGTCTTCGTGGAGCCGCCCCCGGGGAATTACTCAAATGTTGCAACGCCCAGTAAATCACATGCTGTTCCTCCGGAATACGCAGTTGTCCGAGATTAATGACGGAGGAAATTGCATTTTGAGTTAAGGAATAAAAAAATTACACTGTATTTAGCTGCCAATCACATTGTACTTCCCAGGCTTCGTTATCCCACTGCTAATCATGTAATCATCTTATCACTATATGGTAATTTACATGTAATTAACTGGCCGGTGGTTACTCTGTAAGTAAAGAGGTCTTACCAGAAATGTGTGCCACGCATCTCAAAGAGTATTAAGGAAACGAAACCCACATGGTGAATTATTTCTCAGGCTTCAGAAGAAAAGCCTCAAGCTTTCAATTTTACCAATTTCCTCTGAGTTGCTCGCCTTATTTCTTCGGCTCTTCAGGGAAAAGCTGAGGCTCTTTGGTGGAGCCTGGTGATGCCACGATGGGCTCTGATCGTGGGGTTTTGGCCGCTGAAAAGCCAGGTAGCGGCCCGCGGACGCAGCCTCGCGGGGCCGTGTTGGCATGAGCGGCAAGGAGGCCATCAGTGACGGGAGGGTGGACCTGTCAAAATCTGGGATGAAGGCAAAGGTGGGTAGGAGAATGCGATACAGCCTTCTCCTCTTCTTCTTGAAGCGTTTGTTGCTGGCCACTCCTTCAATATGGCATTTCTGGGCTGTAGCCTTGGCGGAGCCCCGTTGTACTGTATAAGCACCGTCTGCTCCTCCATTTGAACGAGTAGGACTGTGAGAAGTCAGAGGGGACGTGAAAGAAAAAGGTGACTTGTTCAAAGGCCCGTGGTGACTCCCAGCCTGGGTACGAACATGCCTGATCTATGTTGAGCCTTGAGAAACGGCTTGTGCTTCTTCCTAACTGGTACAAAACGATCCTGGGAGCTGCTGAGGAGGAGCCTGTTCTCTCCCTTTGGTTGGGATTTTACGTTACAAAGAGCCTGAAGCGATTTCCTTCATTTCTCTTCTTACGGACTTATTCCTTAGCAGAGTATGAGAATGATGATGATATTAATAAACAAACAAACAAACAAACAAACTTAGGGGAAAAAACTATATAGGAGTTACTGTCATTGAAAGAATTGAACAAAAGAGGTTGGAAAATTCACCCTATTCAGATTTAAACTGGCAGTTTATCCATGACAGGCCTTGAAACTTGAGGAAGACCACCCCGGCGTGGTAAAAGGGACTGAGCATGGCCACCACCAGCCCTTCCCTTCTTGCCTACAAGTCCCAGGAGCCATAAAACAGCCCTCAGCGTTGCCTGGTGGCTTCCCAGCACCATAGGCATCACTGAGGGTGCTGGGGGTGGGCTGGACTTGGGGTGCTTCTGCCATGGGCCCAGGGACAGGCATGGTGGAAGAGTCCTGAAGAGCTGGACTCGCCAGTCCCACTTCCTGGGAAGCGACCTGGAGGGTGAACCACGTTCCCAGGCCAGGAGGGAGCCTGGGCACCGAGGGGAGCCCTGCAAAGCTGGGGGAGGAGGAGGGCTGGCGTGGGGGCGTGGAGAAGGCAATGGTGGCCCACCATCCTCCTCGTGGGCAGGGGACCTCCCTCATCACAAACCTCTCCCTTTTGGCGACAGCCTTGGAGCAAGCCCACTGCTCTGGCAGCATGGAAAGTCGCCGTGAAACATCACCCGGCAGAAGAAAACCGGGGCTTTATATATAAACCATAATAAATAAGTGCAGGCTGCGCGATTCCTTCAAGCAGGGGAGGGGAGAAAGAAACCCAACCTCTGCTAAAAACATCTTTTTAAAGAGCGAACACGAATTTCCCAGGCTGCGGTCGCAACGCTGTTTTTCCAGCTGCCTTCCTGGGCTAACGTACTCCCTGCAGTTACCGTAACTTGTACCTGGGGAGGCTGCGGACGCCCTGAGCGGGCGCACAGAGAGCTCTTTGTTCGCCCCCATCACCTCGCCGCCGCGTTTCTAGTTTCAACAGCCAGGGTGCTGGGTGGTTTTGGGAGGTGGCTTTTCCCCATTGCGGTTCCTGCTGGGATCGGCAGCTCCCAAACCTGCGTCGAGGAGTTGTTTGGTTTTTTTTTTCCTTAGGGACAAGGACACTTGTCGCCCCTCTCCTGCTTGGTGTGCTCCCGGCCGTGCTCCCAGGGCAGAGCCGTCCTCCCTCCCCGCTTCCCAGCGCCGAAAACTGCCTTTGCGCCGTGAGGGCTGAGGGAAAAAAATATCCCAAAGCCTCAGGATTCTTGCTCATAAATCCAGCCCACAATATCATAGATTTTCCGGTGCTGCCAACTCTGACAATTTTATGATGGGTCTCAGGTGATTTGCAAAAGTGGGGTTTTTTTCTCTTGAAGTTTCCAGTTCCTGGAGTCCTGTGATTATATGAGACTGTCAAGGGATTCTGAGTCTTTCCCTGCCCCCCCCC
>NW_010551657.1:4332-4725 GCF_000687285.1 Phaethon lepturus
GTTTTTGCTTCTTTGTTGGGTTTTAGGATATATAATAAAGTTGGAAATTTTACTGACGAAGAAAGTAAGGCAAAGAAATGACTTCTCTGGAGGTGGGACTAGAACTCAATACCAGACAAAAAATATTTTGGCCTTTTTTTTTTTTTCTTTTGAGTTCTTGCTGGGAAAGCGAATGCTTTTTCTGTTTTTTTTCTTGTCATAATAAAAATTTCAAAGTTCTAAGTGAATGGAAAATGTTCAGAAAGTGGCTTGAATAAATTCCCACCCCCCCCAAAAGGAGAAGCAGTTTGTTTACATTTAAGAGATTTTACTCTCTTGAAATTTCAAAGCAAGTTTTTCAACCTGAAGCCGTTTCAGAGCGAAATACTGACGTGCTTCACTTGGAACCCGCCG
>NW_010551657.1:4780-5005 GCF_000687285.1 Phaethon lepturus
CCCGCCGCCCCCGGCGGCTCCGATGTCTTCTGCTTCCTTCGGTCGGTTGAAACAAATCCTACAGCCTCATCGGCTGGTGCTGACTGTGCTTTGCTGTGGGTTTTGCAGGCTTTACCCTGCACCTGGGAGGACCCAGCTGCAGTAAAATACACTTAAAAGTCAGCCAGCGTCTGCCGTGCTTCCCCTAGGAGATAAATAAATGCATTCGGGCGCGATGGCTCCTAG
>NW_010551658.1:0-6638 GCF_000687285.1 Phaethon lepturus
GGAGGAAGGATTGGCAGAGACAATGTGTGATATACTGACCACAACGCCATTTGTTGTCCCCTTGTGCTGCTTGAGGGGTGGAGGTAGGGAAATCAGGAGTGAAGTTGAGCCAGCAAAGAAGGAAGGGGTGGTGGAAGTGTTTCAAGACTGTTCTTGTTTCTAATTATCCTGCTTTGTTTGGTTGGTAATAAATTAAATTAATTTCCCCAAATTTAGTCTTTTTTGCCCATGACAGTAATTGCTGAGAGATTCCCCTGCCCTTATTTTGACCAACAAGCTTTTAATCATATTTTTTCCCTCTGTCCTGTTGAGGAGGGAGAGTTGATAGGGCACCTTGGTGGGTAGCTGGTGGCCAGCCAAGGTCAACCCACCACAAACAGAATAACATATAAAGAAAATAATCTGACAGATTATTCATCACATGGGGAGAGTCCCCTTGTGAGGAGCAAACGAACAGGGAGGTCACAGGATGCATTCGTGACAAGCACCAGAAGGTCTTGGGAAAAAAATTTTCCTTTCGTGTACTTCTTTCTCAACTCTAATCAGCCCCTCACTTCAGATATTTTAATACAGTTTGGGGGACATCTTTCTTTCTTGTTTGTGCAGTATCTATTGAATGAATATCTTCTCCATTGCAGGGATAAAAACTGTACCAGTAACTCTGCTGCAGAGGACTGAGATACAAATGACTGGCTGCTATGTTAAGACTGAAAAGTGCCAAAAGAGGAGTCTATCAGACCTGTAATGCCATCGGCAGTCCTCACTCTGCCAATTAAATTCCAGTACAAGTTTATACACTTTAAGAAGACTATAAAGCAAAGCAGAGAGGAGAATAGAGGTACAGACAAAGGAAAAACTTTATAGTGCTCAGCCAGTGGACATCACCCACATAAGTCCTTAAGGTAACTCAGCAGGAGAAATACACACCCTTAAGCTATTTTACCAGTATCAGGCCAGAGGTTAATACAGCTCTGGATTTTATAACGCTAAATATCCCTTGTATGTTGTTTTACATAGTAGTAAAGTAGATTAAACTAGTGTGTGACCTATATTATACTTATTTCTCTACTCAGGAAGATGAAAGAAATCACATAGAAACCTATTTTAGCAACTAAATTAAAAAGCTGAAGACTGGAAAAATCTCCAGGTTCAGCTGGCAGTAGATATTAGCAGTGAAGAGCTAATGTGTGTCATCTGAATTCTATCAACTCTGTGATATGCTTATATCAACCCCGTGATACGCTTGTATCTGTAGGTGAACCAGCTTTGAAGAATGACAGACAGTTTCTAGGAAAAGGCTTTAGATTAGTCATTGTGACAGATAAAAAATAAGATACAAGTGCTGAACATAATTATCTAACCCCCAGTCATTTGGGTATTTTGTTCGGTTGATACAAAACAAACCCTCTATTTTCACTTTCCCTGAAAAGCAGTTTTTGCTTGATTTGCTTATACCTTCATTGGAGCAAATATTAACCTTTTTTCACATGTGGTATCTGAGCGGCGTGAGCATGACTATAAATATACAGGGGACCAGATCTTTCTTGCATGACTGAGTGACTTATGAGTCTGTCACAAACAAAAGGAACTCAATCTTCTTAGTCATTTTCAAACATGTATTTCCAAAGGCTGATATCTGTCTATAACCCATATTCAAGAAAAAAGATCCAATTACTTCAGTACAAAGTATGTTGCTACAACTTTTACAGAGAATTAGATTTTCACCTCTCAGCATACATAATGCACCGAGTGTCCTTTTGAACTTCTAGTTACAAGATCCACAGGTATAGGACCTTTAGAAAAAACTGATCATTATTTATATTCTTAAATAAGGGAGCTGAAAAATTGTACCTCATCAGCAATGAAACCTTAAAGGTTGTGGGTCCAGGTGACAGCTGACAGTATAAGTTTGCAAATGCATGAAAATCTAGATACAGCGGATAACGTAGAAAATTAGAGAGACTGCATAGGAGTGGGGATTGAGAAAGGGTGTCCATTGCAGGGATATTTTGCTTTTAAGGTGAGATTTGACAAGTTTTAGTCTGAATTAATTCTGCTATTTCACAGCTCGTATGCTTCTTCATTTTTGTTTGCTTTATAATCCAATG
This sequence comes from Phaethon lepturus, assembly GCF_000687285.1. Classification (NCBI taxonomy): domain Eukaryota; kingdom Metazoa; phylum Chordata; class Aves; order Phaethontiformes; family Phaethontidae; genus Phaethon; species Phaethon lepturus. Next base: position 2,109 of record NW_010551658.1, read on the forward strand.
AGTAATGTTCAAATTGTGTCCGTTTTACATGACAGATCGGGGGAAGGAACATAGGCTAAGAAGTCAAACCCCATACACGCATTCACCATCCAAGAAGGGACTCCTTGTTTGGCTGCTGCTGAGGTAAGGAAAGAGACTTTCAAGTAGCAGAAGCCTGGACAGATACAGATTTTTGGGTAAGAGTCCTATGAGGACACTCATTTACAAGGACACCTACTTGCTGTTGACTGAATATAAGCAAACATTGTACAAGATCTGCAGGTGCTCCAGCCTTTAATGGCTGAAGCAAGGTCCTAGTAACCTGTATGTCACTTTGTGAGGGGTAAGACCTTTACTACAAAGAAGGCAAAGAAGTTAGTTACTCAAGTAAGCCTTACCATGGGAATTACTTCTTCTTGCCTTTCAGAAAATTTTATTCCTGTAGAGTGTCTGTAGAGTGGCAGATACATCCTTCTGTCATTGGATGGGATCGATCAATGCCTCAAAAGTGACTAGTTTTCTCCATTGACTCTACAGGTCACTCAGGTGATGTCCTCAAAAAACATGTTTTTGGTCTGCTCAGGATAGCTGAGAAGAACCCCGTCATAAACTGTTTCAGAACTGGATTTATGCTATTAAACAGCATTAAAATGTAGATTTTTTTTCCTTAGAAATTGAGGCTTGTCTAGCTCCAGTTCCACAGTCTGCATGAGAGCGCATCCCTCACCACCACAACCTTTTTTCCTCTCTCAGGACACAGCTGGGTCCCATGGAAGCCAGAGTGGTGATGAGGCAGTAAATCCTGCAGCAGCTGTGAAAGACCAAGATGCAAGATGAGATCATACAAGTCAGAAGGTGGGAATAGTTAACATTTGAACCTTGGTTATATAATCTCTATTAAGGTGTAGTTTAGATTACATAAACAACCTGACAAAAACTATGTGCATACAGAAGCTAAAAAGTCTAGGAACAAAGCTAGAGCTCATAGCTCAGCTAACAACTGATATTTCACCACAATGATGAAGTGTGAAGCAATGATGGGAGGGGGAAGAGGAGGGGGAAGGGGAAGGAGAAGAGGATGAGGAAGTGGAAGGAGGAGAACAGGAAGAGAAGGATGTAAAGAAAGACAAGGACAGACTGAGGCTGAAGCTGTTTTCAGTGCTACCTAGATCTTGTAAATGCATCTGTTCATACAATGTGTTTGGTAGGTAAGGGTATGTAAGTCACACTAGGCATCTATCTTGGATGAAATTGTTATTAACAGCAAGGCTTCATGCAGCAAATGATCCATGTGGGCTGATCTCTCCATCCCCTGCAGCACTCCAGAAATGTTAGTGAAGCCTCCACAGGTGTGGCGGTGAGTCAGACCAGACAGCTGGATATTAGCATGATGACTCTCTCCTGACCTGTTCTGGTGAAAATGCATTTTATGGTATAAAATGGGATTTGTTTCATGACCTTTTAAGTATGCAAAATGGGAACAGATATAGTTAGAAACCAGAAACAACATTTAATGCATTGTATTTTAAGCTTGAGGTGTGAAATCTGTTTGCAGCGTGATAACAACAATTTCAGGACATGTCAAGATATAGTGGATTAGAATCACATTTGGATCTCAAATCCTTATCCTCCTGCTACAAGCCAAGAAATTCTTTATTTTTTTCAAGGACTCTTCTTTTCTAATCTCCAATAACCAGGATATTAGTAGGGGTTACCAGCGTTTTATTATTACTTTCTCCGACTGTTATGTTCTTCATTGCCTCTAAAATATTTCATTTGTTTCACAATGAAATGTGTCAGACAAAGACTAATACCATTGTGAATGTTCTCTCTTGTGCAATGTAAATAAGCACCTTTCTTCCCAGCATAAACTATCTTCATGAAGATGTACAGTTCTATCTAATGAGTGCTGTGCTAGCATTGTTCAGCAATATCTGAACATGCTGAGACAATGGAGAAAGATATGGCCACTTGGAGAATCTCTTCAGCTAGTGAAAGAATGCACAAAACAACTTTAACAATGGATGATAATTAATGCCAGTGATTTTATATTTATGACTATAAAGTACACCCAAGAAAAGAAGCTGCTGTTATAATGTATAGGTAGAACTGATGATGAAGCATCATAGCTTGGTCAGGGCTTGACAAAGCCCATTGTAGTCCTTGGAAATGTTCTCATCTACTTCATAGTTCTTCAAATGAGAAGGAATGTTATTGCTATCAATACATCTTTTATAGACACATATTGCTCTGGATGGCTCAAGACTGTCAATGTTTTATCTTGAGAGGGAGTTTTTAGGATGAGGCCCAGCAAGTTGCATGTAGCCCTGTTCAAATGTTTTTATACTAAGCAGGATTTTAACAGAAAATATAGTTTTAGATTAAAATCTTTGGTTTCTTTTTATTAAAAAAAAAGTGGCCAAAAGCCAGCAAGCACTGATTTCCAGTCCTCCGTGGTCTTTCCAACCTGAATTATTCTACAATTCCACATCCAGAGACTCTGTCGTAAGAAAATTCACACCAAAAAACCAGAGAAAATATGGAAAAACAGATGTAAGAATACTCTGGAAGCTTGATTAGATGCCCTAAATCACCACTGTCTAAGTACATCTTCAGCAAAAATAATTTGTTAAAAATTCAACACCTTCCATCAAAGATAGATTGCACTTCCCTTTCTCCTTTCATCCAACCTTGCTGTGTAAATGGAGAGAGACGTTCTATAACTGAGAATTTTTGCCCTCCAGGACCTCCCTTTTCCAGTCTAAATAAAAGATTATGTACTACCACTTGTCACCATAAATGAAAACAAAACTGCCTTTGTGAACTCAGCATTAGCAAAGACTTCTCTCTTCCTGCCCCCCCCCCATCTCATAAACTGTCTGAACCCTTCCCTTTCTGTCCAAACTCAGTCTGAGATGAGTAAGGTTTCAGGAATATAGGAGAAAATGTAAACTGTGCTTACCACCATAGGTAGAAAGATTGTGCAGTGCTTCCTAAGAATAGCTGAACTCTGGTTTAGCCAGTGTTCCTTTGGAATATTGTTCTACTCATGGATGATCTTGGAGGATACTGTGCTTCCAACTCATACAAGTTTCATTCTAAAGTTTGTGTTTTGCATGGCTTGAATGGAGGAAAATAAAAATTGTAATTTATAGACTGAAATTCAGTTTCTGGTATAGCTGGTTTTGCTCTGTTACTCGCTTTGGAAAATAGAATCAAAACGTTAAATTCCTAGCAGAAGCTGACTAGCAGCCAACACAGAGACTTGAGCGTGGCCCACATGTGCCTGTAGCATGCTAGTCCAAGGGAAAAGCCAGGAGGAAAATCACCTTTTATGGCAGATTGAGTCTCTATGTATTATACTATTCACAATTAACTGGGGTAAGACACGATAATCCAGACAGAAACAGTGTTTACATGAATTCTAACAGGTACTTTCTTCTCTATAGTGAGGGATAATGCCAGCCCAAAAACTAATGTTGAAGAGTATTCCTGGTAGTGGAGACGACCAGGCTGTCCTTTCACAGTGAGGGTCTTTAAATGGGATCTTCACACCTTATGTTACCAACAAAAGGGAGCGGCATGCCTTCCACAAAATGTGTTGGCCAGCTCTTTGAAATATTCCTAATTTAGAACCAGCAGCATTTTCCACTGCTCACACCAGCTGCTTTCCAAGCAAGATGTTTTTTGTAGGAAGCCTGACAGCTTACTGGCAGCACTGATTGCAGCAGTGGAAAATAAAATACACAGTTGAGTGTTATCAACCTGCTGTCAGAAGCTGCATTCACAGTCCGTTATCTCTTCCAGTTGTCTCAGACAGACATGGAGAAAGTGGCAGGGAAAAAACTGATCCTGGCAGAGAAAGGGGAAGGAAGAAAGGCAGTAGCCAGTCCCTGAGCTCTTGGGAACAATGAGAGCCATGCAAAATAGGACCTCCACTGTGTCATGAAGAAATAGCAACAAACCCAGCAGTCCTCCACGTGACAGTGGAATGATCCGTGAATATGAGCATGGATATCGACTCATGTCAAACAAAGAGGAAGTCGTGGTATTTATAAAACCGAACAGCTAATGACGAAGAGGACACAACAGCTCTGGGTTCCTCCAGATGTTATTGGAGCTTTTCTGTAGTCACTTGTGTCATCTGGATAAAGGTTGATATTTTAAGAGACTTTCACGGTCATATGTTATCTATGTGGGCCTTTTCCAGGTTAAGTGCCACGACAAATGTTAGAACAGACAATATGCAAGCACAATATTCATTAATCTACCTGTGAGCCTGCTGAGAGAAGTATATTCGTGTTATTGCAGTGTCTTCTGTATACTATACAGATAATGAGTTCTATTTGTTTTGCATTTTGAATATACAATGTTCATACACAGCAATATATGCATAAATACCAGCTTCAAGTCTTAATTCCCTCTTGGCACAATGATATGTAATCAATCAGAAATATTTAACAAGGAGTCATATTAGCTTCAGGCTTGATGGTATGGGTTGCTTAAAGTGGGGAATGAGTAATTGTAACTCTTAATAAATTCCACTCTTTC
>NW_010551658.1:6669-13111 GCF_000687285.1 Phaethon lepturus
TTCCAGTTGCAGTTTGTCTTTTATCAACCCTGTTGTATAGAAATCACTTATTTACAAGACAGACTAAATGAAATTCCTTAATACACATGAGAATTGTATGATTCAGGCTGATTAAAGGGGAGTTTTCTGTTATGTGAAAAGACAATTTACATGACCTGTTTGCTGTACACCCTGGAGGAGTCTTTGCAGTTAAGAATGAAAAGGAAAAAAATTTCTCTTAATAAATATATTGAAAGAGCTCTTTGTATTATCAAAAGCAGCTACACCAATATTGATCTTCATAATTATGCACGCACTACGACCACTTGTGTGACTTAATCTGGCCTGTGATTTTGAGCTGCAATTCTAAAATCTCATAAATATTTTGCTATACTGTAAACAATGAAGGAGACCAGAAATTCTCAACAATTGTTGGGGTATGGAAAGGCTATTTAATTTATGCTCCTTTAGCTGCTAATCCAAGGTCTGCTGTGCAAACACTTGGGTCTGCACTGAACCATATGTATTTCTTTTCTCTAACACCAACGTATGTCCAAACCCGGTATAAGATCCTCCACACCTCACGCTGATTTACATTGACACTACTTTACAGTTTCCAGCACGAAATTCACTTTACCTGCTACTTCAACTCCCTCTGCATTACCAAAGCTGAGAGACATTTTCTCAGTGGAAGCAAAATTAATGCCTTCCTATCTGGATGTTGGTAGTATTTTACATTTTTCTGCTAGATAAAAGAGAAACAAATTTGTTCATATTAACCATTACAGTTAAATCTTTGGTTAAAGATGAAAAAGAAAATTTTAATTTAAGAAGTAGTTTTATCTGAAGGTTTTTAACACAAGAACAAACTGTGCTCTGCTGACAAGAGCGATACTGTCCTTGTGAGTACAAAACTCACTTGAACGATGAACAGACTGTTGCCACAGAGGTCACATCTGCAGAATGAAAACCTACTGTGCCATTAATTTGATGTAAACTAAACATAAGTGACACAGTTCTTCATCTTCAGCAAGGACTTGCCATTGCAAAGATGTTATTAACATATAGAGCTCTTGTTTACAACTGTTGTTAAAATGTCAGTTAGACAAATCAGTCAACCAACCTCCTTTATCCTTCTTTGCCTTTTGCTGTTGCTGTTGAGCTGCTGATGAGAAATGAAGAGACAGTTGCTTAGGATGAACGAAGGAGACTTTCTGATAGGTAAAACATTCTTTTCTTTTGTTTTCCAATGTCAGTAGAGGGTTTTGTCTTTAATCTATGTGTCAGCAGCTGCAGACATGCTGAGATGTTGTGTTTGGCCATCACGGTTAGGATCTGAACAACGCAGACTTTTACTGCTCTAAAATCCAGAGGTTTCAGGCAGTAACATCACCTTCTGCAGGAATCCAAAGCAAAAAGGAGAAAGGAGTTTCTCAACAGTTGTAATAAACAGAAGATTTTATTACTCTTATATAGATAAGGAGATATAAAAGCTCATAAAGCATATAGAAGTGATGTAAAGCTAATTAGAAATAAATATTTTACTGTAATAAACAGTGCAGGTTGCAGATCACCCAAAAGAGGTTTCTGGTGGGAAAAACACTGGCTTTAAAGGTTGAACCAGTTCTTGAGGTCTGATTTGTTCCTTGTTTCAAACTACAAAGAAGGTATGGTGTTCCAAAGCTGAATTTGGTGCCAGAAGTTTGAGAATAGAATGTGATAAGAGAACCAAAGAATTTTATATATATTTAGGAAGCACCCCTGCAGGGCTTTCCTTTGGCTTCAATTGAAAGTAGAAGTCCTGTTTTGCTATTAATAAGTTTGTTCTATCAGACTTTTGGAGGAAGAAAAAGACAAGAGAAAGTATATATCGGAAGGCTAACAGTTCATCAAGGCAACAGACCTTCACATAATTTAAACTGTTACTTCCCTAATGAAGACCAGTATATGTTGATTTAAACAAACACCATCAGAGTAAGTCAGATCCTCTTTTCTTGTTCTGGCCTTTCACATATCATTAATGAAAAGTTAGGCAGTTTTATTCCCGCCAAGATTTTAAATCCTTCAGAAGACAAAATGTAATTCAAGTCAGGATTATAAACGTTGTGCCTCCCAGACTTCTAAAATCTTGTATTTTGTATTTGTTTGGAGTGCAGCCTGTTCCTTGACAAGAAGAAAAGGCTAGATATGGAATTAATCCTTTCTTTGTCAGGAAACAGTATTTAACAGAAAAAAAGAAAAAAAGGTCTTTGAACATACTTATCAAGACAAAAAAGTTTGGACTGTCATTTTCTACGTTATTAAGTGTGCATGAAGTAGTGTTATTAAGCCTGTGTTATCAAGACTGTATGAAAACCCACACTACATTGTGAATCTCTGCCTCAATATTGTTATTTAGCCCCCTTAACAGTGCAAGTTGTGGTGGGTTCTAAGAACTCTGTTTCACAGAATTACAGAATCATTAAGGTTGGAAAAGACCTTTAAGATCATCAAGTCCAATCATCAACCCAACACCACCATGCCCACTAAACCATGTCCTGATGTGCCACGTCTACACGTATTTTGAATATTTCCAGTGATGATGATTAATTACTTTAATGCTTTGGTCACTCCTGTGCACATACAACATTCAAACCACTGTACTCAGTGTTTGGCAGGTATTTGATATCTTGATACCTTTTAATAAACATTTCTATCTCTTTTAAAACTCACTGTTGTTGGCTGATGTCAAGAGCTAGAAACCTAAAGCACATAGGAAAGAGGACAAGAGTATTTAGGGTAGCAAACAAATATATTGTCAGAAAGTGTCCCTCAGATAAAATCAGAATTCCCAAGTATTCTATCCTCTCCTTTAAAATTCTCTGCAAATTTCATCCCATTGGTTGGTGTCAGATCTAAAATAATCTCTTCTTTGTAGCTTCAGTCATGCAAGACAAAAACAATGAATCCAATTCACTCCAAGACTTTTACGAATGCTCCGTGACCTTCACTCTTGTTTTTCTGGTATCTGAGAATATTAAATCCTTCATCACCTACCAGTTCTGTCAAACAAATAAATATAACATGTATTTAAAGGCATAAGAAAGAGGCTTGTACATGGTCTTCTTCTCACTACTGATACACAGAGGATTTTACCCTGTTTCTTGTTTTCTTCTTGCTTCTTATGTTTATGGAATTAGTGTACCGATTTCTCAAACTTTTAGAAGGGGTCCCATTATTCTTATCCCTATGGCTTCCCCATTTTTCTGCCCAGATATTAATCCAGTCATTAGGCTTTCTCTTTCATTTTCCCTACCTTCCCCTTCCTTTTTCACTCATATTGTCTCTTATTTTCACATACAGAGGATTTAATCATCTGTCCCCCTCAAAAGTAATTTACAGCACCGTCATTAATTCTGTAAGATAATGTTTGAAAGTGTTCTTTCTGTTCTCTGGGAGATATCTTCACATTACCCTTTCCTCCCAGGTTGCTACTGCTTGGTGACAGAGTCTGTCAGCACTGCCAACACCATCTGTGAAGCCAGAGCTCCAGAATTTCTCAGTGCTGTCCTGAGACGCCACCCTTAAAGTGAGAATAACAGTAGAGTGCATGCTCTCTACCTTCCCCTGCTCACAAATCCCTTCTGTTGTGCTTAGGATCACTGGGCAGTACTACCAGAGAAGGGAGCAGATGTGGCAAACCTTCCAGGACACCTTGAGCTTGGACTCTCTTCACTAATGGTCAATTCTGCAGACAGGTTTCTCCACACTCCTCAAAAGACTCTGTCCTTTTTGGGAGCATCTGTTCACCTTTAGGCATTTGTGGCTTTAAAGGGGGCCAAAGACAAGACCCTCTTTTCCTGATAAAGCAGATGATGGTTCTTCTGCCTATGGCACAAAAGAATTCCTTTGACCCAAGTAGTTTCCAAACATGTATGTTGCAAAAGAATTACTTTCCCACACCTGCTGCTCTCTCCCTCTTTTACTGCTGACAAAGTCCCAGTGCTTGGTACATATAGCCCCAGGATATTTTCATGAATAACTCATAAAAAGCACAGTAAGCCTCCTGAGAAAAGCAAAGAGTGTTTTCTAATGTAACCAAATAGCTTGACTTTGGAATGTTTTACATTGGCAGCTGAGGTCCTGTAAGCAAAACCGATTATCGTTAGTAGGTGAGGTACTTATGATCAAATATTTTAAATTTATATGCAATTTCCTTATGGATAACTGTCATAAAAAAGAATTTATGTTTGGACAGTGTATTATTATAATATGGTTATGTTCAAGGTATGACATATTTTATATACATATATATACACGTTACAATATGATTCCTTTATGTTTTTTTAAATACATAGTTCCAAAAACATATAATACTATTTAGCATAAAAGATTAAAGATTCAGTAGTAAAGACCTGTCTAGCTACCTAGACCTCCATTCTGGCCATCCAGGGCTATAGGGTACTGCTTCAAAAGCCATTCTTCAGCCAACAGTTACAGCCATAGGCTCAAGGGCACCAGCTTGCCCTCTTTTTCTGTAATCAGTAATATAAAGGAATAGCCTTTTCTTTCAGTTCCCAAATGCCAAAGATTATGTATTTTTGTATGCAAAAGGTGATGTATGCAAAAAATACGATGTACATAAAAAAATTTTGCTGACATTAGTAATATTTCACATGGCCAAAGCTCATTAAGGTTTCTGCAGTTCTGCAAAACAGCAATGTAAATGCCACAGAGAACATAGTACAGATGAATGTTTGGTCACCCTCAAAAAAATACTCTCTTTTTGAAGTATTGAATGAATCACAGCTTGATCCAGAGTCCAGTGATGCTACCTTATCCTCTCAATGAGCCATCTTGCAAATGCAAAGCATATTAAACCCAAGCCTGGTTCTATCACATATTTTTATGCATATTTGTGTCCAAAAACTACAGCAGCACAAGGTGCAGCGCACACTGCTGTTTCCAACAGTTCTGGCTGCTGTGTGTTTCTGACATACAACTAATGGGAGAAGCACACCTTTTGAACAAGAAACACAAACTTGACACGTTCTGTGCTAGTCCTTCTTGAGAAGCAGTGTTAGTCTGGCTGCAGAAAACGCTCCTGGAGACTTCTCTCTTCTTCCAGGGCTGCTCCAGGCTGGCAAAGGGACAGAGCACTGCGGGGTAACGCAGATCTCCTTTTTCCTCAAAGATCTCTGTGCTGCCAGGCAGCCTGTGACACTGGCATCACAGCTGATGCCTTTAGAGAGCTCTTGATCAGGCAGAAGAAGTGTTCATCTGAGAGAGCTTCTAGCCTTAATGTTAATTGTGCGAGCCTTCAAAGAAGACATCCAAGAGGGTAATGGAGGGAGCAGCCAGTGATATTTTAGTCTTGCATGGCCTATGTTTACGTTTCAGATCTTTTGTGTCCCAAGTATTGCCAGAGGTAGTAAAAAAGAGTAATCAAGACAACCCGCTGTAAGATTAGGAGAAGAGAAATTGCAAAGACAATTTTGAAAAAGGTTTGGGAGATCCTTCATACATATTCTGAATGCAAAGGAAAAACATGTTATTTAACAGTAGCAAGATTAACAAATCCCACATCCCATCAGTCTTGCATTATCGCCCTCCCATATCTTCCATGTCCTATACCTGCAGCCCAGTAAATACGATGTTTTGGCATTACTACTTAACGTCATTTTTGTATTGGCCTAACACTGAAGGGTTTCAAGAATGCTCTGGGCTACATCTAGCCGAAGCTATTATAGCGTGCCTAACCATGATGGCAGCTATTTTGCAAGCAGATAAACAAGGCTTCAGTTTGATCTACCTTCTCTTCAGGTTATGGTAACAGCAGGTAGTTATTTTGTGTGGACTGACCCATCCAAGACTGTACAGTAAAATGTCGTGTGGCAGAGTGCAGAGACAGGATGGTGACAGAGGTCCCAGCCTTTAGGCATAGATTACAGCAGTCATTCAGGGGCTGCCAAGGCATGCTGGCCTCGCATTGGTCAGGTGAAGACAGTTTTAAACAAAGAAAAGAGAAAAACTGAATAACGGGGAACCAATGGGGGAAAAAAGGAGCATGTAGGCAGACTTGGCTGAGAAAACGTATAAAAATAAACTCAGGTGGACCCAAGGCTGAAAAGGAAGATGTTATCAACATCAATGTCTTCGTCCTCCCAACACAGAGGAGGAAACTCACATCATTAATATCACTCACCTCCCAGCAAGAAACCCAGGACATTGACGGCATCCTGTACCACCCCCCCAGACTGAAGCTGTGAACCGTGGGACTTGGACATTTGAAGGGTGGGCATAGCAGCAGAGAGATTGGCAGGTACTGGGAAGATTTTCTGTATTCAGTTCTAGCTGCATTATTGAGGCTTTTCAGTATTAATTCATGCCATGGGTGTTTTGGCTGGCACCAGTGCGCTCCAGATATAACACTATCATTCTACATTACTACAGTTTCACAGAATCACAGAATCACTCAGGTTGG
>NW_010551659.1:0-443 GCF_000687285.1 Phaethon lepturus
CGCTCCCAAGCCCGAAGCCCATCTCTAGGCAGCATCCACACAGGGAACACGCTGTCTGGGTTTCAGCTCTACAGTAGTTTTTAAAAAATATTTATACGTTATATACCCTAAAAAGGTCACCACAGGAATTTCCATGTCTTTGGAAGGAAGGAAAAAAAACCAAAACATAAAAATCAAAACTGTTTCACAAAAGAAAAGAAATCCAATTATTGGCGGCGTTCACCTCTTAAAAAATATATATATATAGTTATTGCTTTCTCAAGGGCCAGTGGGCACGGGGTACCCTCAGTGGGGGAGCGTGGCAGGCTCGGTGGGGTTTGCTTTCTTCCGCCTCTTCATGAGCAAAGGGTTTGAGGAATCTTCAATTTTCTTGATCTTGATTTGTTCGTAGTCCACTCGCATGGTGGCCAGCGCGCTCGTCATCTCCTCCTGCGGGCAGGAGG
>NW_010551659.1:537-1486 GCF_000687285.1 Phaethon lepturus
TGAGCCCCCATGGGAACAAATCGCAGCAGGGGCCGAGCGTCCCACCGCCAATTTTTCCAGCCCCCTCCCGAGCACAGAGCTCCCCGGGAGCCAGCACGCTCACACCGAGCCCGAGATTGCATGGACAAGGCAGAAGCAGACAGTCCCCAGATGGCACCCGGGGCGCAGGGCGTACCGGGCGGCAATGGAGAAAGGTTTTACCTTCACGTCCTCCCACAGATCCTTCTCCTCTTTCAGCACGCGGCTGGTGTGCAGCGGGGTCTGGGGCACCTGCATGGATTGCTGCCAAGAGAGCGGAGGAGCATGAGCCGGGAGCCGCAGGCGTTCCGTCCCATCCCTGCCCCTCCGCATCCCCACCCCATCCTGCTGCCTCATCCGCCCCGCACTCACCATGATCCAGGGGTGGTTCATGAACTCTGTTATCGTCATGCGCTGAGTCGGGTCCGTCTTCAGCAGGTTGCGGATCAGCTGCTTAACTGGAAGGGTTTGTGCAGGGCCGGGCGTTAGCAGGTCCCAGGGGGGCTCTCCCTGCGCTCCAGCCTGAGCCAGCAGCCCCAAAACGCCCGCATGCACCTCCCGTCCTCTCCGTGCCACAGACCTCACCCCGGTCAAACCCTTCAGCAAAAGCCTCTTGAGCAAAGAGGTGAAGCTGCTGCATCACTGAGAGGTGACCCACGACATGCCCAGTCTTCCCCCAGCCTCCGCAGCGCTGCTGGACACAGGGCTGACCCCAAAGGAAGACCTCAGCCGGGGAAAGCCGTCATGGGGACTGCGTTTACCTTCCTCCGACACTTCGGACCATTCAGGATTGGGAAACTCGTACTGGCCCATTCGGATTCGCTTCTTCATGCCGGGCGAGATGGCCAGGCCGTGGTTGGAGTAGAAGGGGGGGTACCCGCACAGCCTGCGCCGGGAGAGGGAGCAGAGAGTCAAGGCGCTGCCCCGAAAC
>NW_010551659.1:1557-2008 GCF_000687285.1 Phaethon lepturus
CCCCCCCCAGCCGGCAGACAAGCCCAAAAGCTGCATCCCCCCGCTTCCGGCACCGGCAGGATGGAGAGGGACCCGTCGGACTTACAGAATGTACATGATGACGCCGAGGGACCACATGTCGCAGGACTTGTCGTACTTCTCCGGACCCAGCACCTCCGGGGCTGGTAAAGAGAGAAAAAAAGTCTTCAGTCAAAGCGGCAGCGGCAGGCGAGAGGGATCGGACCATCCCACGGCATCCCCCCGCTTCCGGCACCGGCAGGATGGAGAGGGACCCGTCGGACTTACAGAATGTACATGATGACGCCGAGGGACCACATGTCGCAGGACTTGTCGTACTTCTCCGGACCCAGCACCTCCGGGGCTGGTAAAGAGAGAAAAAAAGTCTTCAGTCAAAGCGGCAGCGGCAGGCGAGAGGGATCGGACCATCCCACGGAGCAGCTCCGTGCAGTCT
>NW_010551659.1:2064-2296 GCF_000687285.1 Phaethon lepturus
AGCAGCGGCAGGAGCGGTGCAGGGTGGTGCTGCCTTGCAGCCCCCAGCACAAAACACGGGAGGCTGCAGCACGGGTATGCGACGTATGGGCTGCACGCACCGACACCGCGCTCGGAGCGGCCCGTCCTGCATGCACCAGAGAGCAGCAAACACAGCACCCACCTGCACCCAAAGCAGCCCCCAGTCCCAAGCATCCCAGACAGGAGCTGCCCCCCAACACCACGCTGCGACT
>NW_010551659.1:2378-3986 GCF_000687285.1 Phaethon lepturus
CACCATCCAAACCTCCCCGGCTCTGCCCTCCAGCTCTCCCCTGCAAGCTCAGACCCCCAGCCACTTACCCACATAGTACGGTGTGTAGCACGGAGTAGCCAAGGAGTTGTGCGTGGTGGTTTCTTTAGCAAAGCCGAAGTCTGTGAGTTTTAGCACAGCATTGGGCCGTTTGGAGGTGTACAAGAGGTTTTCCGGCTGTGAAAACACAGGGAAGAACTGAGCAGAAGAGCCGGAGCAGCCTCAGCATTGCCGTGGGCCAAGTAGGGCTCAGCACCGCCGGGCGAGCATGCAGCACAGTACCTTCACATCCCGGTGCGCAATGTTGATCGAGTGTAGGTACTGGATGGCTTCCCCAATGCTCTTCATTATCTCTGAAGCCTCTGAAGCAGCAAAAAAAAAAAACAACCCAAACAAACCCACAAATCAACCATCAGAAGCCTTTAGAGCCAAGTTACAATGAGCACCACTCCCTGGTTTGCTCTACAGACCAGGAGCCAAAGAGCACAGCCGAGGCCGAAGGGGTTTCCTCCACCCAAAGTCCCCCTTTCCAAGCAGAAGCCACCTCCCAGCACCCACCCCTGGGTTGGGAGCCTGCAGCAAATGGGAGAGAAACTCCCAGGAGGAGGGATGGACAGGCTCCAGCCACTGATCCCAAAACCCAACCTCACAAGCCCCAAGGAGGGGCTTGCTCTGCGGTGGGGGGACTGACCCAGCCCCCGGCACCACTAGGGACCCCAGATTCTGCAGGGGAACCATCTGGGAAAGCTATCCCCAGTGGGATGTGGGGACAATGGGCTTGAGGTTTGGGTTGTGTGGACACTTTTCCTGGCCACAGGAGCAGAAGGGATGAGATTCATGAGATCTGTGAGAATCACAGGAGCTGGTCTCCATTTCCTGGAGGGGAGGGTGGGTATTTCTCAAGGTCACTGAAGCTCCTGCCTGTGCGGGAGCGGGAGGGACAAAGCGCAGGGGCAGCTGAGAACACATCCCCTAACCCTGCTCTCTCGTGAAAAGCAGAGCCACTTGCACCCACATTCCTCATTCCCCAAGAGCAAAAACCCTGCTGGGGATTTGAAAGAGCTATTGAGGGGATGAGCTGGACCAGAGACACTCCTATAAACAGCAAGAAATGGTCCAAAGATAAAACCCCAGGTCACCACGGGCTCCGTACCCCGTTCTGTGAAGGCCTGGTCTCCCCTGTCTTGAATTCGGCTGAAGAGCTCCCCGCCGTCCAAGCTGGAAGAGAAGCAGGCAGCGTCAGATGCTGCAGTGCCCGTCTCACGCCCCGGCGCAAGCAAGAGTACCAAAACCTCTGATGCTCAGCCAGGAGCTGCGCAAGCTCAGCAAGAAACAAACCCCTTCACCATCCAAGCCCTCGGGTCTGTGCTTCTGGGCACGGGGCGTCTCAGAGCCTCCTCCTTCCAGAAATGAGCAGGGCAGAGGCTTCGCGCTGGTGGTGGAGACGCCAGGTGCAAGCGGACGTGGTCTCCCCACCAGCCCACAGAAACACATTTACAGTAAAGACAGCGAACGTGGCTCGAATGTGGCGAGCGCGCTCCCGGCGTGCCTGGCCTCGTTTAGCTCGCCAGCCAACCGCCTCGCCGGCGC
>NW_010551659.1:4132-4486 GCF_000687285.1 Phaethon lepturus
CTCATCGATGGTGCCGGTCAGGCAGAGACTGAGCCGCACTGCAGCAGAGCAGGCTCTCGCGCGAGGTGTTGGAGAAGGACTATGGAAACCTTGGCATGGTTCCCTCTCCAGCCAAAGGCTCCCCAGGTACCCTAAGGAAAAACTCAGCTCCCAGACAGATCAGGAATGAGATCAGGGATAATTCTCCATGAGAACAGGGATAACGGTGCTTTCCTGTCCCTGCCTTATCTACCTCGAGCAGAAATGGTTTCTGGCTCTCCCAGCGCAGATAGCATCTCCTGCCAGCACCCTTGACATTCGCTGGACATCTGCAATACAGATAGCGTGCAGCCGGCGGGGCCAACCGCCGCACGG
>NW_010551660.1:0-733 GCF_000687285.1 Phaethon lepturus
CTCCAAGGGCCAAGGCGCAGCAAAGCTGGGTTGAATTGGTGTGGGCAAATCCAAGGTGCTAAAGAAAAAGAAAGAAAAAGAAATCTGTAACTAGCTTTTTATTATTGTTACGGAAATTATTACCATAAAAGCTGTGCGAGTCACACAGTCTATTTCTTACAGTCTACTGTATTTTGTGTAATTAATGCAATTTAAAGCCTGTGGATCTTTATATTTTTTTTGTCAGTTGTGTCCTATAAACCATTTTCTAAAGGCACTGAATAAAGAAACGTTATCCTCTTGTAGCCTGGCTCCGCACGGTGATGGGGAGCTGGCGGCCGGGAGGCTGCCTGGACTCCATCCGTATCCCTGAGTGGTACCTGGGGGGGGCAGGCGGGGGACTCCTTCCCCTTCTCTTGTTGGTTGTGTGTCGGCAATCCTGCCCCTGCTCTGGTTGTGTTTGTGGCTGGGGAGGGGCACAGTCCCGGCCCCCATGGAGCAGAAAATGGGTCCCATGGGGTATGTCCTCAACGGGCCAGCGTCAAGGACCGCCAGCGGGACCGGAGACGAAGCACATGGTGATGGGGATGCTCGCTTTATGGAGCTGAGACCCGGCTGCGGTGGTCATGGTGCCGGTGCTTAGGCTCGCACGGCACCCGTCTCTGGGCTCTTCTCCTGCGCTGGCACCTCAGCGGGGAGCTGGCATGGCTCCTTGGCCAGGGCCAGCTCCTCCTGCTGCTTGCGGCGGCAGTGC
>NW_010551660.1:743-1106 GCF_000687285.1 Phaethon lepturus
CCCACGATGTAGACCACGGCAAGCAGCATGAAGTAGCCGAAATACACATAAAACTGCAAGAGAGGTGGGGAGAGCGCGATACTTGCAGCCCCCTCGCTCCATCCCAAACCATTAGAGGACCAACTCCATCCTAGGGGCCCCCCATCCCTACCTGGGGATGCACAGACAAACCGAAGCCCCTCTTGTCAGCCACGATGATGGTGATGATGGTCTTCAGCACAGTGGCGAGGAAGGTGTTGATCCCGAAGACCAGTGCACAAAGCTCTTTGGAGAGGGAGGTAGCGATCTGGAAACTGGGATAGAGGGGGGAACCGGTGAGCCCCCAGTGCCAGCGCAGCTGCCAGGGTGGGAGTGGGTCCCTGG
>NW_010551660.1:1188-1484 GCF_000687285.1 Phaethon lepturus
GAGGGGCCCCAGGAACTGGTGGGAGCCACGGAAGAGGACGTAGGCAGCGTAGCACAGCCAGATGTTGCTGGTGGTGTTCATGAGCAGGAGCAGCCCAGCCTGGAAAGCCGTCACCACCCCAATCACCAGCTCCGACCACAGCGTCCAGCGGATCTTCACGTAGCCGGCAGCGAAGGAGGCACCGGCGCCTGGGGAGGGGATGAAGGATGCTGTGAAGACCTGGCCAGCGCGGGACCGCCTTGCGTCCCCCAGCCTAGTGATGCTCATCTTGCCTAGTGATGCTCATCACCACTGCC
>NW_010551660.1:1597-1858 GCF_000687285.1 Phaethon lepturus
CTCCATTGTACACCTGGCAGTTGTCCGTGGCGGGGTAGATCTCGTTCCAGAGGATCTGCACGTAGTACAGCATCAGGTAGTAACCGGCCGAGTTGAAGACCCACCACAAGGACCAGAGCCGGAGCTGGGGTTGCCTGGCCAACGCTCCCACCTCCCGCAGCATACGGCACAGCACCGCCTCCCGCCAGCCCCGCGTCCCCCCACCACTGCCACCCCCGGCCATCTTGTCCAGCTCGGAGGCCGCAGTGCCGTCGCCAGACC
>NW_010551660.1:2023-2255 GCF_000687285.1 Phaethon lepturus
CCCGGCGGGAGGGCGAGGGGGGGGGAGCGGGCCATCCGCTGGTAGCGGGACGGCGCGACGAGGGAGAAGATGTAGGAAGAGTAGGCGATGCGGGCGGCCATGGTGATGCCATAGAAGAACTCCATCAGCTGCATTGCCAGGATGGAGGTGCCCAACACCAGCAGCAGCCAGATGGAGATGTGGCTCAGACTCTGCAGCACCAGCACCGGCTTGTAGCGCAGATAGTCTGTCA
>NW_010551660.1:2288-3777 GCF_000687285.1 Phaethon lepturus
CCGGCATGATCACGTTGGTCACCTGCCACATGTGCAAGGAGGGGCTGAGCACAGGGCACAGCACCACCAACACCCAGGGGACAAGTTCCTGATGCCCCCAGCCCGGAGGAGTGTGGTTTGGGCAGGCATCAGCTGCCGACCCCCATGGCAGCACCTCCTCGGGGAGGAATGTGGCCTGCGGCGCGCTCAGCCGGGGTCCTGGCTGAGCCTCAGCCCCCTCCTGTGCCGGGAACGCGGCATTCCCACGGACAGAGCAGCCTGCTGGGACCGGGGCCAGCATCCCTTGGTCAGGGACAACGACCTACGGCCGCTCCCCGTCTAACCCCATCGCTGCCAGCAGCCCAGCGCTGCCCAGCCCCGTGCCAGCATGGGAGGGTCTCCCCAATGGGATGGGACAGGATGGGACTTCTCCCAGCCCGACGCCCCCCTGCCCTCCCAATGGCTGCCCAGGCGGGCAGAGGTCAGGCATCGCTCCCCAAAATCAGTTTCCAGCCTGGCAACAAGGTCTTACGCTGGGGAAAGTTGAGCCTGGGACTGAGGGGACAGGGTGACCTCGCAGCCCAGCAGGACAGGGACGTGCTGCCTGGCAGACCCACGCCATGCCACCTTCTCCCCCCGCCAAAAAGCACCGCCACGTCTCACCGGCTGGGCTGCCTTGGCCGGGATGCAGCACGCCTGCACCCCAGGACTGCGAGAGGGTGCTCTGGCCAGCCCCAGGGTGGTGACCGTAGCTGGAAAGGGGGACACTGGGGACGGGCTGCCCGTGGCTCACCTCTGCCTGCGTGAAGTTCTTGTCGGCCCTGAGGAGATACGGAGTGATGAAGTTCTCCCCGGGCCGGATCTGCGTCATGAAGCCGTAAAAGCAGAGGTAGAAGACCTGTAGTTTCCAGCGCTGGTCCGGTGCCGTTTCCGATGCCGACTTTTTGGCGTCGTCATCCTTCTTGGGCATGGCTCCGCCGGCTCTGCAGCGGGACGGCAGCGTTATCCAAAAGCCACGTCGCTGCAGTTTCTGGGGAGAAAGCAGTATTTGGCATGGGCTCAAATTCCTCCATAATAGCAAGGCAAATAAACACTGCTACCTTCTCCCCAGGAGATGTTCTTGCAAGAAGAAAAGCAGCTACGCGTCTCGCTGTGCAAAAGCGTGGGGGGGGGGCCATCCCGTATAAAAGAACCTGGATGCACAAAGCGCTCGGCTCTGCAGCGGGGTGTGTTTGGCTCCCATCACCTCGCCTTTCTCCCTATTAAGAGTCAGTGGGGTTTTACCCCCTCCCCTAAACGAAGCTTTTTCTCTGAGCCAGGTTACTCCGCTGCAGGCCTGGGGCAGACACCCTGCGCCGGGGACAGTCCGGAGAGAGACGGCAGCGGCCGCGGGGACCGCGCCGGTTGTGAAAGCGAGTTAATGTGCACACTGGGCACAGGGCCACCCGTGTTATACGTTAGCTGGGCGGTCAGCAGGACTTCAGCCGAGCCACAGGCAAGCGGCTGCCCC
>NW_010551660.1:3851-4735 GCF_000687285.1 Phaethon lepturus
GGCTCTCCCGCTGTGGGATGGGACGCGACGCTCGGGCGGCATCACCCGGCCTGGGGAGAATGCAAAATGCCACGAGGTTCATGGTCCAGAGGGGGATTAAATGCTCAGATCCTGAGGTCTGGCTGCAGGAAAGCTGGCAGCACTGTGGAGGCCTGATTAGCTGTCACGGGATGAAGGCAGGGAAGGAGGAAGGCCTGGGCGTCCTCCCAGTGCTCCCCAGCCCCACGACAAGTCACTGACGGCACTTTCTGAGCCATAAAAATCCACGTGTGCCAATCCACGCCACAGGAGCAAGGTCTAGAAACCCGATTACCCTGCTAACTGCAGAACAACTAATCATGGCCATTAAAAAGTAAGTCCATGGTCCCAGTCTGTGCCTCCCCGCTGCCAGACTGTGCGGCGAGACTGAGGGGCTCATCCTGCAAAAGCCCCGCCGGATAACACATGCAGGTGACAGGGAAACAAGCTGGCACCGGTGCCGGCATAGGAAAGCCGGTCGCGATCGAAATCAAAAGCGGCAGCAGGAAGCAGAGTGCCGGTTCACCCCCGCGAGGAACAGCGGCATTCCCATGGAATTTTGGCGCCGGTGCCTGAGCATCGCCAGAACACAGGCATCCTGGAGCTCACAGCTGGGCAAACAGCCCCTACCTCTTAAAGAGGTCCCTGGGGAGCGGGGCAGGGTTTCAGCGCTCGCTCACCACTGGCCAGCTATCGCACCAGCTTTGTGTGCCGGAGGGAGCACCACAGCCGCCCCGCTGCACTGGGAAGGGCAAGGAGCAGGGGCTAAACCCCCGCAAACGCCTGCCCCAGCACCACACCGTGCTGTGCCCGCCCGGGGCCCCTGCCAGCCGTGACTGCCTGGACTATGCCCCATCACCGGCCCC
>NW_010551660.1:4748-5364 GCF_000687285.1 Phaethon lepturus
CGCGCGCTAGCCTGCCTCTGCCGGGCAGCCCCCGGCCGCGTGCGCCGGGACCCCATTGGGTTTTTTTTCACCCTCTGCTCCAAACCCACTTTGAGAAGCGGATGCTCCTCGTTTCCTTTCGTATCCATCCAGGGTGGATATACGTGCTTATCCCTGGCCCACAGGAAACCATCCACATTAAACCGGGGATGCAGTTCTGTGCTGCTGTGTCCCAATGCCACCATGCCCGGGAGCACCGGCTCCTAACTCCTGACATGTCTGTCCCCACACATGGGGGGACCCCAGCCCCAAACCCATCTGGACAGACCCAGTATCACCTCTCAGACCACCCACGGAGCTGCTGCCACGCAAGGTGAGAAGGCACGAGTCCCAGGGGATGCTCCCAGCATCCGGCATCTGCCAGTGCAAGCCAGGCGGAGGAGAGGGAGCAGAGCACGGGCCATTATCACCGTGTGAACCTGGTTATCGCCGGGTTATCATGGCGTGACCTTGACGAGGGATCGCCGCCACGCTACGCGGTTGTCAACTTGCGACCACGGGCGACGCAGGTGGCACAGCTCCCCGGGGAGCCACGGCCACCTCGGGCTGGGGGGACCGCATCGGGGGGAAGGGGAGA
>NW_010551661.1:0-280 GCF_000687285.1 Phaethon lepturus
TGGACGGGAAATTAATATCTAACGGGGCTAAAAATTGTCCTCCGTGTCGCCCCAACTCCCCTGCCCAGCCGAGCTCTATTTACTTTCATCCCATCCAGAGCATTTAGCACAAAGAGACCCCTCGCACCCTTAATTTTCTAAAACACAAAGCCTTCCGTTTCACTACATCCAGCTGAAAACGTTCCCCTTTTCTCTCTCGTTTTCCGGCTCTCCTTTGACACCCTCCTCTCCCTCGCCGCAGCCTCTCAGGGGAGGAAGAGAAACCGGCAAAGTTGGGAAA
>NW_010551661.1:499-1128 GCF_000687285.1 Phaethon lepturus
AGGCTGAGGATTTGTAACGGGAAATCGGGATGCTCGAAACCTCATTTATGTCACAGTGGGGGGAAAACGAGCGAGAGCTGCTTCTCTGCCGTGGCGCGGAGCCGGGCGTCCCGGGCTGTAGGGCTGGGGAGGGAGGATGGTTTCACGAGCCCGGGGTAGCGGGGTTCAGCCCGGGCCCGTCTCTGGGCCTTGCAGCTTGTCTCCTCATCAGCAGCCGGGAGATGAGTTCAGGGAGGGTTACTGGGCACGCTGGTTGGGAATGGTGTGGGCTGGAGCGAGCCTGGCATTTCGTACCCCACCCCTGCGTGGACAGGGTGTGCCTGAGATTATGAGGGCTGGGTGGGGAAAAAAAAATCAAACAAACAGAAAACCAGTGATATTTCAAAATACCAAGCAGATTTTCCCAGGCTGATTTGCCGGCCCTCGTTTCTGGGCTGGTGCAAAAACCCCAAAGGAAAAATACTTCTTTAGTGCGGACAGGTTAGAGCTGGGTGTTTCTGGGTGGTCTCCCGGCAGCACCCCTGTGCCGAGCTGCGATAGACGGGCTGCCTGCGGTGGGGAGCTGGCCCCCCGTGTTGGCTTCAAGAGGCGGCTGTAAAGCAGGATGGTGCTGGGAGCCGGAGCCCTTG
>NW_010551661.1:1189-1448 GCF_000687285.1 Phaethon lepturus
GTCCGGCGATCCCTGGGAGAGCCGAGCCCCATGGGGCTGGGGCTTCAACTTATCTGTAAACCCAGCTGAGGCTCCTGGGCTTGGCGTGCCGGCGTTGTGACACGGGGAAGGGCGAGATCGTCTGGTGCCGCGCCGGTATCCCGGCATCCAGCTTTGCCCGGGGCCTTTGGTCGCTGTAATTTTACTAAGGCGTATCTCTCAGGACTTGCAGAGGAGCGTGGGTTCCCCGGCCCCGGTGCCGCAGAGCCCGGCTGCTGCT
>NW_010551662.1:0-1018 GCF_000687285.1 Phaethon lepturus
TTCCCTTTCCCTTTCCCTTTCCCTTTTCTTTCTCCACTTGCACATTGCAAACGGGCAGACCCCTTCCCACCAGTGGGGTATTTCCCAGTTCAGCCTGGTGCTGCAGAGCAGCGGCGGCGCAGCCCCCGCACGCGGCGCCTGACGTCCCACGGCATTTTGAGAGGGGTGACGTAGCCGAGAGCAGAAAAAGTCATTTCACTGGCTAAACACAAAACTTTTTCAAATCTGTAAAATAAAATCCATAAAGGGCAGGCTTTCACTTTTTGTGTCATGACATTTGCTAATGAAGTTCAGACCATTTTTATCACTTTCTTGGCGGAATTTCTTACGCTGCAATTGTACAAATCATATTTTTTCCCACAGATTAAGTGGCTCCTCCAGAAACAGCCTCATCACAAAAAAACAGGTAAATGCTACCAAAAATCACGTTGTCTTCACAATGTGCACACTTTGCTGATCTGGTTTTGTTATAAGACAGACAAAGCTGGGGAGGGTTTGGCAGCGCAGGCAGGGGATGCACGTTGGGGTGCGTGCTGCCGGCTCCCCTCATCCCTTAAACAAACGCCCTCGCTCCCGTTCTTGCCATCAGCTCTTGCTGCTTGCAAACGGAAGGAAATCACTGCTTTCAAATTGCTAAGAAGTGAAAAGCAATTAGGCTGGTGGTGGTCCCCTCCCAGCTGCAACCCAAGCGGACAGCAAGGGGTCACAGAGTCACAGAATCATTAAGGCTGGAAAAGACCTCCAAGACCATCAAGTCCAACCACCAACCCAACACCACCATGCCCACTAAACCATGTCCCGAAGTGCCACATCCACACGTGTTTTGAAGACTTCCAGATATGGTGACTCCACCACCTCCCTGGGAAGCCTGTTCCAATGTTTGACCACTCTCTCCGTAAAGAATTTTTTCCTAAAATCTAGTCTAAAACTCCTCTAGTGCAACTTGAGGCCATTTCCTCTCGTCCTATCACTAGTTACTTGGGAGAAGAGACCAACACCCACCTCACCACAACCCCAG
>NW_010551662.1:1277-3346 GCF_000687285.1 Phaethon lepturus
CATGGCTGATCCAGGCCAGGACGCTGTTGGCCTTCTTGGCCATCTGGGCACACTGCCGGCTCATGTTCAGCCGGCTGTCAGCCAGCACCTCCAGAGTGGGGGGGGGCCCTGAGTGGGAGAACCGGGTCCCTGACAGTGTGCTCTGCCCCTTCCAGTGTCACGTTGCAGGGATTTTGGTGATGCTCAGAGGGGCTTTTGCCAAGTGCCAGCAATAAAGCCTCGTTGTCCTGCCCTGTTGCTCCTCTCTCTGGGACAAGATGCTCTTGAGCCTTCATTTTAGGATCCCCTTCTATGTAGAGATGGTCACGATTTTTGCAGTGAAAAAGGTGAGCATTTTCAAAATTTAACCTTCTTATTTTCAAAGAAATGTGGATTGAGAAAGCCAATGTTTTCCTTGGATTTTGCAAAATGGAAAGGGAAGTGAGGGGAGGAAAGGGGGGGAAAAAGGAAAAATGGATCATTTTGGGTAAAGAAAGGTTTTGGTTTTGAATAAATTGAAACAAAGAGATGAAATAGTCAGCTAAAACATGAATGGTAGCACCTTCAATGTCCATAAAAATGTTAATCATTGAGCTTCTCCTACCTTTGGGACAGTACATCAAAAGTTTGCAAACAAAGACACGTTTTGAAGTTGGTTACATCTGTGGGTTACGGGAAGAGCATCCTGGCACCACTACCCCCTTCGGGCGAGATTTCCTCTAACACATGCAAACCCCGGGAGAAGGCAGAGGACAGTTGGTTGTACACTGGCTGCTCTCACGTTCAGATCTCTAATTATGCCTCGAGGGATAATTATGCCAACGGGACTGGAGATCTCCCCTTGAGAAAGGCTCTTCCAGACTCCTTGTGGTTTTCACACGGAGCCCATTGACAAGGAGGGGAGGCAGGAGTGAAGGCACATGCGTGGGAACCAGACTCAGATTTTATTTATTCGGGTGTAAACCCAGGGCTGCTGCATCGCTTGTCACTCACGTACTATTGTCAGCGTCACATGTGCGTTTGTAATGTGCTTAAGCCGACTGAAAATCTTCTGTTAAACTACTTTTTGAGGAAAAAGGTAGGTCAGACACCCCCGTGCAGCCCTGGCCCCCGGGGGGACACGCAGCGGAGCATCGCACAGTAAATCCCCATCCCAGCGCCCGCGTGGCAGCCCCGCCGATAAACCCCCTCCCTCGCTCCACCTCCCTCTCCAGCACCTCTTCTTTCTGCCATGTCCCAAAGCTATCTTTCCACTTTTATCCCCAGAAATGGCTTGAAGGAGATCCCAAGGCTTACACGGCAGTGCAGTATTCGAGTCACCGAGTCTAAAAAAGGTCCGTAAGCTGGATTTGCTGTTTCCCCCTTTCCCTGGCCAGGCACTTTATTCCGTTCCTTCGTGCTGGCAGACATCAGCCAGGGATTACTTGCTTTTCTTCATGCTCCTGCTGCTTGCAAACGCTCCCGGCACCTGCTCCTGAGGGAGTAAATATTCCCATCGTATGGGAGCACTGGCCGGCAGCAGAGAAAGACGCTGGAGCATCCTGCATCCCTTTGCCAACCACCCTGCAGGCCCGTGGGGTACTAAAGCTCCTTTCTCCAGTTACCAGCCAAATGCCACAGTCCCTCTCAGGAAAGAAAAGGTGTTCTGTAAATAGAAAAAGGGGACAATACTCACCTCGGAGGGATGTGACTGAGAGAGAGAGAGAAGAAAACGTATTTCAGAATACCAACAACGGAGCGTTGCCTCCGTGTTAGTTTAACCAAGGGTTTAAGAAAGCCAGATTTCCTTTTTGAGGCCTCTTTTGTTGCCGTTGCTCCCAGCAGAGGCTGTGGGCTCCTGCCCGCTCTCGCCCCTGCGCAGCCACCCAGAATGAGACGAGAAAATGGAAACTCACCCGCAGCGCCGCGACCCGAGGTCGGTCTGATTGCAGTCCTCATTTTCAGGCTATACCTTGGGTTAGGTCCACTCCTTCCTCCTTGGCTTGCTTTGAGCCAGTTGTAAGGATCGGTGCTGCCTGGGATGGCTCCTGGGAAGGCAGCCACAGCAAGCTTGAGCTTCCCACGGAAATCAGGGCTGGCTGCTGAAAGCG
>NW_010551662.1:3369-3617 GCF_000687285.1 Phaethon lepturus
GCGTCGTGTGTGAGCAAAACACGACGGGTCTGGTGGGAAAACAGGAGGTACCGGGGGCAATTCTCCATCTGGGAGGCTCCCAGGTGGTTGGTACCAAGGCAGAGATGGTGTCAGGGGCTGTGGAGAGGCGCTGGGGTTTGCATAAAATCCTTTGTGTGCAGAAGCGATATCCCGCTGCGCAACCACTTTTCCATTTCATAGCCATAGAATCACAGAGCGGTTTGGGTGGGAAGGGACCTGTCAAGGCC
>NW_010551663.1:0-9099 GCF_000687285.1 Phaethon lepturus
TCCGCTGCAGTCAGCGTTGTGCCGGTGCTGCCCGCAGCCAGCTCTGCCTGCCTCAGCGGTGGTGGAGGAGGGGTGGTTGGGGAAGGACCAGCAGGCCTGGAAGCTGAGGTGAGACCTCTTGGTCCCTCTCTGATCTGCCTGGTTCTGCTTTTCCACCCCTCAGAGACGCCTGCTGCCTCGGGGGGGTTATTGGTGGGGGTCTCCAGCGTGCTGTCTGGCTGGGCATACCCTCTGGGCCGGTCAGAGGGCAGATCCAGACTGATGGGTTGGTTTTCCCCCAAGGGGAGCCAGCTCAATCCTGCTTTGAGCTTTTGTGCTGCTCAGGCCACTCCGGCCCAGCTCTGGTATTGCTGGGGCTGAGGGCTCACCTAGGGAGAAAGCAATGTGTCAGAAAAGCAAGGCACCAACACCAAGGATGGCTGCTTTGCTGTCTGTTACAATCATGGAGAACTTAATGTTGTCCTTCCCAAACACTAGCTTTATGCTAAAGCAGTTGCAGGAAAAGCCAGCTGTTTGATCTATCAGGAGATACCACTTTGTACACTCCAGCCAGTTCATTGCAAGACACTAATCACAATGTTACATATGCATGGCAGCTTTTGTCCTGACCCAAGACAGCTTTTTGTGAAACACTATCTTGTATTAAAAAAAAAAGAAAAAAGAAGCAAGAAACATCACTGAAATGCATCTGTCTTCAGGGTTGGGCATGACTGTTACATGACAGAGAACAGCAGAACCATTTGCTGACCAAAAAATGGACGGCTGGGCAGCAGCAACATTTATTAGATGCACAGACTGAATTTTCCTTTTGGCTAAATACTCTCTGCTGACTGAAATTTTGCTAGAACGGCAGGAGTGCAGATGCCTGTCATAGAAGGAGTGGTAATACTAATACCTAATTAGTGTGTTTCACTTTTCTTTCAAAAAAATACCCTAGATTTTTAGTATGGGAGGTGGCATGTGTTGGTAACAGCATCAGTCTCATTTTCTCTCTGGAGAAAAGGAGGGGTAGTTGTACTTTTGTCTGCTACCCAATCTGGTACTTGACTCTACGTTAGGGAGCCTACACTGCTGAACCCCAAGGACACTGCGGAACCCAAAGGAGCCAGAACTCCCACCTCCAAGGTGACACACAGATAACTGCTTTCCAGGCAGAAGCAGCTCAGTCAGAAGGCAGTAAAGAAGCTGAATAGGACTCAGCCAGCAGCCCTGGGAAAGCACAGCACCAGGGGGAGGGAGAAAATGAAGAAGCGGGAGAATGTTATTTTTTTCCTCTCTTAGACAGAAGACTTGCTTAGTGAGTGTAAATACCATCTTAAAATGCATAGAGGTTTGAAGAAAACCCATCTGTTATGGTTTGCAATGGGATGAAATAGCCATCAGTTCAGCAGAAGGCATTTTCTCCTTTACGAAGGTGAGTATTGATTCAGGGGAGGACTGTCAATTCTCACATATGCACTTCTCCACAGAGAGACATACATATACCATTTTGTGGGCAGATGAGTGTGACCTTTGTTGTCACATATTTTGGGAAGACAGAAAAGGGGAACTGGTTCCTCCCTCACAAGCAAGCCACCATTTGCACCATTGCAAGCAGCAGTTTTCAGTTCATGTGTTACTCCTCCTGGCCCTCCTGAATCCATCTAGCTGATAACCTCATTATGCCTGTCACCTGGTCTCGAGTCTCCTGGTTCTGGCCTCAGCTGGCACCCTCTCTTCAGCCTTTCTTGTGTTACATTTTTATTTCCTATGTAATGTCATTCAGGTCATCTACGTGCTGATGTAAGAAAGAAAAACTGTTCCTTTTCCTCTGCAAATTTATAATCTTTTTGAAACCTGAAGAACAGATCTGGAAGTTTTTCACATGCAATGACATCAGCTTCTGTATTTTAGAATATCCACAGACATGAGTATGAATTTGAACTACTCCATATCAAGTGGCTGCTGATTGGCCACAAGCATTTTTAAGCTGGAAATCAGAAGTTTCTAGCTGTGAGAGCAATCAGGTTATGGAACACACCTCCTGCCAGAGGGGAAAAGAATGAAATAGTTTTTAGTAAGCTCTCGAATGGGACGGGCTAACACAAAGCCTGTGAGAGGAAGGCACAGGATGTGATGATGGGTGAACACCAAAATAACATACCCAATGATGAGCCTGGGTAAGTCCCTGATGAGACCCTCAGGGTCTTTGATTAGGCTGTCCCTACTGCATTAGGGGTCACATATCTGCAGCCAAAATGAATGATGAAGTGATGTTAGAAACTAAAAATTACACAAGTGTCAGTCTGAAAGGAACATTCAGAAGTCACTTCGTCTACGTGCCCAGAGGCAGGATCGGATACACTGATGCCACCCAAGCAGACGTTTACCTTACCAGCCCTTAACAGATGCCAGGGATGCTACCGCCTCCTCAGTACCTGTTACACTGCTCATTGACTGATAGCAGGGAAGGTTTCCCTCCTCTTTATAACCTAATTCAGCTTGTTGCAACTTGACCTATTCTCAGGAGACATGGGGAACAATTGGTCAGCATCTTTCTTATAACAACCTTATATATTTGAGGTTCATTACCATATTCCCTCTTCTGTTTTCTCCCTGCTACTCTCAATCCTCTTCTTTCAACTCTATGCATTTTGTACCTCTTATACTGTTTGTTACTTTCCTCCAGTCCAAACCTAGACTAAGCCTCTCTTGCTGAGCCTATCTAACTTGGGTGTATTGAGAAAGCAAAAAATTACCTCCTTTGTTTTATAGGCAGTATGCCCTAGTAATATAGCCAAGAATTAAATTTGCCTTTTTATACAACAGCTTCACAATAGTGATTCACATTCGGTTCATGGTCCTGTAACTCCTCAATCCGTTTCCTCAGTGCTGTGGTCTAGCCTGTTGTTCCCCATTTCTCTACTGGTGCATTTAATTTTTTTCCCTTCTTAGTGCAGTATTTTGCACCGGTTTTATGGCATTTTAGCTGACTGATTGTGAGCTGGTTCTCCAATTTGTCAAGACCATTTTTTTCCCTATCCTGCCTTCAGTCTTGCAAGCTCTTCCAGACTTGGGGCCAGCTATGCCCCAAAATAAAGTATATAAATAAAAAATAAAAGTATATGAAATATACTTAAATATATGTCCATTAAAGTATATAAATACACTTTATTTTGTCACCTAAGTCGTTGAGGAAACTAGTTGATAGATCAGCACCCCTGGGACTGATCTCTGTAAGTCCTCCTGGTCTGATGGCAAACTACTGATAAGTAGTTTCAGAGTACATACCCATGACAAATATCATACAGGATTGTTTCAAAAAGCCTTACTATGCATCAGGATAGCCTGCATTGCTGGACCTGTTCTCTCCACTATTCCAGTTACTGTGGCAAAGTTAACCGGTTTGACATGATTTGTTCTTGGCTTTCTCTCTGCTGGATTTTTCTTACCACCTAATTATCTTTAAGTGATAACAAATTGATTATTTAATAATTTGTTCCACATTTGTTGAGGAGGTGGAAAGGTAATGACTGAGGGCTGAGGGATCAACATTTTCAGGAAGGTTTAGGGACACTTGCTGATTTTTATCAGGGCAGTGCTGACTTTGAGGGTAATGTAATAGAACAGATATTAAGTCTTCAGTAGTAATTAAGTCTTTACTAGTAAATTAAACTCCATCAGGAAATGTTCCCAGAATATAAACTCGGTCATCTGTGTTGAGTGTCAGCACACCCCTGGCATGGTTTGGCTTGGTCCCACTAGGACTGTCCCAGACAATTTCCAGGCATGATTTGGGAGTTACCATAGGCAGAGGACCATTCCCAATAGGCTTTTGCACGAGATCACTCTGTTTCAGAGGTGAAGAGAGTTTAATAATACGGACGTGAACCATTTGGTGCTAGTTTTCAGGATGTGTCTAGGAGAATGGTCCTGGGCACTCTTGATTTACTGCCTTCCTACCTATTTTTGCCTTCTCCATCTGCAAGATTCACTGTGCTTTGTAAGCACAAATGAATCAGAATTCTGACAAGTCTGAGAGGAAGCTGAGGCCAGACATCTCACTTTATAGATGTGAAGAGTGAGGCAGTATTAGTATTGCCTAATCTCTGCAGCAAGTAAGTAGCTGAGGGAGAACTGAATTCAGGGGCCTGACCTTTTGTCCTTGGCTATACCGTGGGGAGCAGTCCTCCGTAGTTCCTGTAGTGTGGGGTGTTTTTTTCCTCAGGGAAGATAAATATAGAGAAGCCAATGGACTGCATCTTCAGTTTGTGTGCATCATGTTCTCTGCTCCCACCTTGATGGGCTCCACATAGATTCTGCAAACAGCTTGAGATGATAGAATTAATTAAATGAAATTAATCAAAACAACCTACCCAGAGACAAAACTGGCATCAGTGAAATGCAGGGTTGGGCCAAGAAGGGATTCTGTAGGCAGGGCTGATGCCTGCCCTCATCGATAGATTCTGTTTGGATGAAATCCCGTGTCCTACATGCCTCGGTCAAACATGTGGGGCTCTGAGGATTTGTGTGCCTCATGCTAGATCATGGCTCTCCACGCAGTGCAGTAATGGCAGTGGGAACAGATGGAGTCTTGCTTTTCACAGAGCCAGGCACAGCGTGTAGTCATAGATCTCGCTGTGACGCAGAATGAAGCTGAACTCCAAATGGTGCTGTGTTTTTCTGGAGGACACGGGAGAACTGGAGCTTTTAGAGATGAGAGGGATCCATGAGTCCAGTGGGTGCGTCCCACTCTGCAAATCTGAGCACTGGGGTGCAGATTTGCCAAAATTAATTACTGAAAATTGGACATTCCCCTCTGCTTTCGTCTCTGCCTGTTCCCCCAGGGTGTGTTAGCCCAAGTTTTCTTATGCCAGGTGCCAGATGGGAAGCATTTTTTTGGGCCTGTCCTGGCCACGTACATTCTTTGTTTTATGAAATCATTACTGTCCTCCCATTGCTGCATCATCTCGAGGGTCTAAAAAGCTGTGTGGGCATAGTTCCTCTCTATTGAGCAAGGATAAGAGCACAGTTACAAGAAGAAATATCTGATCGAGTGTGAAGTTCTCAGATATATTGTAGGGATGGGCACCTTATAAATACCTGAGAACACAGGGAGAGACCCAAACAGCTTTATGAAGTGCTGTGTTATTGGGGCCACAACCCCGTGGCCAAGTTTATTCTGCAGCCAATAGAGGTGCATCCATCACAGAGATGGGCACCGTGGTGCAGAGGCAGTACAGGGTCCCACTGGTTGCCCGGGGAGTCACGGGGACCTGTGTATTTCTAAATCAGGGCATGGCTGAGTGGAACAGCATGCCCTGCTTTTAACATTTGGCAAGTATCAGGGGAGGGAAAACACGGCCATCGCAGTTCCCCAGGACATGCTTCTGCATGTGGGGTCTTGGAAGGTCTCTTGAGGAGACCTTCCTGGGCTTCCATGCCATTTCAAAATTGGGTGACTGGCTTTATCGACATGTTTTTAACTTGAGGTCCTGCAGCTGCATTCAGAAAAGCCTAAGCCCTTTCTTGGAGATTTATCCCCTTGAGCAGGCTCCACAGAGCTGGAAAGTACTTACTTGGCAAATGGGCTGGAGAGATTTAGCGGGGCAAGGTTGGCCTGGTGAGACAGAGTTCATACACGCATCTGTGCTGGCATCAGAGGCAGCAACTGCATTTCTGGTCCTGTGCTGGGCAGCTGGATTCTAGCTCAGTCATCTGGTGCCCACAGTCTCTGTTCCTGCCCCAGTTACCCTGTTTTCACCTGCTGTACCTCCTTTGCCTGGCAGTTGTTAGGAGTTAATGGGCCAGTGCCCAATTTTGTTCTGTTTCCATCTTGACTTTCCCACTCAATTTATGTGTGGCATTTCCTCATCTCCTTGTCCCAGCAGCAGTAAGACCTCCAATGCTGTTTGGTGGTGCTGTGAAATGAGAAAAGCTGAAGCACATCTGCTGTTTGTCAAAAGTGCCATGTTCTCTATCCAGATCCCATAGGGGACTGGTTCTACAAGGTTCCAGGTGCTGTTGGAGTAGTGAGGTGCTCGAGGATTTCATAGCATTGCTGACAGAGGTGGGAGAAGCCAAATCTGTGCCTCTTCCTACACCATCTCTTCTGCAGGCCTGTCACGTGGTGGACAGGCTGCTGAGTGCTGCAGGCGATCCAAACAGAGCTGTCACTTGTTATGAGAGAGCACAGCCATGTAAATGTATTCCCTGGCTCAGACACCTCACTGCAAAGTCAGGCTGAGTCTGTCCTCATCTTCAGGGAGGGTGAGGGACTCACCCTCTAACGTGTCCTTGTGGTTTTCTGGATCATGACCCTTTGCTTCTTGTTTCCCCTGGGGAATGGGAGAGAGGCTTGTGAGGACAGGGGGTTCTCGGGGCTCCTCGAGCAGGGAGAATAAAGGAGGTTGCTCCTACGCTGAGATGTCTGCAAATGGAAGGTGACAGCCCTCTGCATCCCTGCATGCTTTTGTGTTGTTTAGGTAGAAAGAGAGTGATTATATCCTTCCAGGTCTCTGCTGAGCTCCAAGGGAACGTGCGGCTCGCTGCCTCTGATCAAGGGGCTACTAGGGAGTCTGAAAATAGCATTATTTCTCCTGCTGTCATTTCTGCTTCCTCAAATGACTTCCTAGGTGATTGGTGGAGACAAATGCTCCAGAAATGGGAACCTGGCAAGGAATCTGAATGCCCCCAAGTCTGAGATGGCCAAAGAGCTGAAATCAGACAGACACACACACATCATTAGCCGCTAGCCTGCATGTGAAATGAATTGAGATTTCCTGAGCTGGGATCCAGCTGGCACCCTAACGAAGACTTCATTCTTGCAGGCAGACAATAAAAACCAACCCAGATACTCCCCCAGCTTCCCCAGGCATTTCTGTTACATAAGTAGTCCGGGTCTTGATCAGTGTTTCTTTGATTATCTCTGTGCACCCACATAAATATACCATGTGTGCGTACACACAAAATCCATCTATTTATCCACCCCACAAACCATTTTGCTGGGAGACAGCATGGTCTCCTGAATTTTTTATGGCTCTGCTTAGGTTGGAAACAATCCAAGGGTCAAACACTGTGCTGTATCTCCAGTCACCTACCACTCAGTGCAGACCATAGGTCTCTGATACTTTGTGAATCTGTGATCACCCACAGGGCACTAAATTACAGCTATTACTCTGCAATTCACTGTACAATTTTATTCTTTGATACACTACCTGCCTTTGTCTGTCTGCATAGCAGCGAGAGCAGTATGCATTATTTACCAGCCTAAGTACACTGCTGCTGCTAGTGTTGGGGAAAAAAAAAAGATAAGAGAACTGGAACAGGCTTGAAATATAAAAAGATGGCACAAATACAGCTTCCTGGGAAACAGCTTTGTGGTTATATAAAACTTTCTGAGATTTTGCAGTCCCTTTTGCCTCCCTGTGCAGGGGTGTGACTGTGGCCTCCCAGAGCTCTTCAGGAAGAACAGAGGTACTGGGGCAGATGGGGAGTCCAGTCTGGCCAGTGACCTGGCTTCAGGAGGACCCCATGGCAAGCACTGTGCCTGAATGAAAGGCACACGGTGAGGAGAGCAGGGTGCTGTTCCTCTCCTCATGAGGTGCTCCGGGGCCTTAAATTGGTCTGTGTTCCTTCTGTTTCGGCCAGAAATCCTTCTGGGCTCCATGAAGCAATTCCTGTGTTACTTCAGTTGATATATTCCAGCCTTTCTCCAACCTATCCATGTTTTGTGTTCCCTCCAGGTTGTCCTTTGAACCCTGAACCTACTGGGGCAGGGATGTGGGGAACAAAATCAGTTCCATAAGATTTCCATTTAATGCAGAGGTGATCAAAAAAGATCACAGTCCTCTGCTTGAGCAACCTGAGAAAGGCAGGTGATAGCTTTGCTGCCCAGCACTGACTGCTGTGTCCTTTGGGCTTCCTTCCAGAGCAAGGGTCTGTCTGCAAGGCAGCTTTTGGAGCGTGCCCTGGCAGAGATGTCTGGGTGATGCTGTCCCCGGCTGACCTGCTGAGAGGCAGCTCCGGGCTTCTCTGCAGTTTAGGCAGCTGGTGGAGGTGCCAAGGCAGAGCCGGCAGAATCCTGGCAGGAGGGCAGGAACCAGTGGCAGAGCCAAGTCCAGCCCAGAGAGGGAGGGCCTGGGAGAAGCAGGCTTGCTGCTTCTGTCTGGTGAGAGGAGGTGGGATGTGCACGGTGACCAAGTTGTTGCTTTCCTTCCTGAATGCCTTGCAGATGTTCCCTTCACTTCTCCCTCATCAGTGGCAGCAGCAGCCGGAACAGCTTGCCGTGGCTTCAGTTTAGGCAAGACTCAGACAGCACCTTATCTGTCTGGTTGTGAGTAGTCTGGGTGCTAATCCTGCAGGGAGAGCGAAAAGCAAAAGCAGCTGTGCACAGGCTGCCTGTAGGCAGAGCTGAGCAGAGTCACGCACTCAGACCAGCTCCTAGTCTTTTATTTGTTGAGATAAGCTGCAGCCAAAGTGGTTTTAAATCTAGTCTGTGGTCAGGAAAATGTTTGCTCACTGGCTGAATGTCATGAGGCAGACGTAGGACGGGAGAGAGAGCTGGGGCTCTGATTATTGCCCAGCTAGTTGAAGTGGCGTTGGCCTGTATTGCGGCAGTCGGTGCTCTGATTGTTTCCACTCTCCCCAGTGTTTGGGAGCCTTATTCACTTTCTCTCCATCCGCTTTCCATCTGAGCTAGCCCCATTATTGCTCAGCAATACAAAGTAGATTGCAGGTTTTCTTCTCTGTTCAGCCCCCAAAGCAGTCCTTACGGGAGATGGATTTCTGATTGAAATCTTCCCTGTCAATTGCTGCTGGGATTCTTCCGACACAGCAGGAAGACACTTCTTGTGAAATTGCTAGCAAGAGAGGTCTGTGTTTCCACCAGGCTCAGGCTCCCACTTCCTTCCTTTTCCTGGCAATGCGACACTGTCCCCGTTTCAGAGATGCCTCGTACCCCTTCAGCTTTTGTAAGCCCCTGAAGCAGGAGCAGCAGAGCAGCCCACGGAGGAGTGCCCCGAGTCCTCTCCCCTCAACAAACAAGACTGTGGGCTGTACCTCCCTAGACAGGCACCTTCCTGAAATCAGTGCTGAGAAATGAGTATTTTCCCTTTCCTG
>NW_010551663.1:9130-10199 GCF_000687285.1 Phaethon lepturus
TGGGCGAACCCCGAAGACTGTGTTTCTGACACACAAAGCATTAACTGTCTTCCTGTCCCTTGTGGGGAGCTGGGCTCAGGCTACCAGCTATAGGCTGTACTGGGCAATGTTGCCCTTCCTTGGGCCTGGGCAGTCCTGGCTGTGGGGGCAGGAATTGAACCCCCATTCAGATGAGATGCTTACAGGGTCTCTGCCCTTGCTGAGAGCCCATTCCAGCTTTCCTGTTAAAGCCAGTCTCTCAGCATTGCTTCAAGGTTGACAGTGTATTTTTTTTAGCCCAGTCCAACTGTGTTCAAATATGGGATCCCCTAGAAGACAGGTGAACCTGTGCATACAGGTTAAGCACAGTTTAAAGATTGGATGGGGTCCCATGTACAAGCTGTGCTGGGGGGATTCAGGAGCATCCTTTTTGTTGCTGGTTCTGCATGCTGCTCTGACAGAGCAATGTGGATATGGCCCAAGAGACTTTTTAGCTCAGCTGGCAGGTGGTTCAGGCACAGTTTGATTTGCTCCTGCCTTGTTTTAAGGGTGGCACCTCAACCATCAGGATGCTGGTGTGAAAGGGGAGTTGCCTTTGCTGCAAGGTTTTTCTTCTGTGGACGGGAGAGGCTGTGGCTGTGTGAAGCAGGCTAATAGCCTTAGTACCTTTTTCTCTCAGATTGTCTGGCTGATTAATGTAAAGAAGTTAAACATCAGCACCGTTTTCTCCATTTCGTCCTTCACCTGATGTTCTCTGCTTGGGTCTCAGAGCTGAGAAAAGGTTTAAATATCCAAAAGCTTATCTGTCTTTTCCAGCTAGAGTAGTTGGAAAAACGATTGCCCTGCCTTACATATTAGAGATAAAGCAGCAGCCCTGGTTGGGCTCATTGCTCTCCCAGGAAGAGTATGACCGCTCTATGCTCCTCTAGTGGCTCTGAACCTGGGGCAGCTTCCACATCTCCAAGATGAGGCCAGATACAGCTGGCTGTGCTGCTCTTGGCTGTGTCTCACAGCCATCACCTTGGCTGTGAGCATGACATTGGCAGGCAGTAGGGACACCAGGTGTATTGGGTTTGTGTGGCAAGGTTTT
>NW_010551664.1:0-253 GCF_000687285.1 Phaethon lepturus
GTTAAGTCGCGACACGACACCCCGGCTCCGAGCAGCGGGGGTCGGGGAGGGGGATGGAAAGGGGAGGGAGGGCTGAAATGTTTGCAGCTGCTTTCGATTTCGGTTTGTACGCAAACTGCAGAGCCTTTGCAGAAAAGCGGGGCAGAGGAGGACATTTCTGTCAAAGCGAGACAGATTGGGATCTCTGTCTCTCTCTCCGGAATATGGTTTGCTGCACGTTTCGCCCTCACCGTGCAACGCGTCCTGCTCCTTT
>NW_010551665.1:0-3024 GCF_000687285.1 Phaethon lepturus
AAAGGCCACCAACATGCTCTGGGCTGCTCCGGCCCGCTGGGAAGTCCGCAGGTTGACGGCGTGTGCGCGGGGACCGCGTGCTGCAAAGAAATAACCTGCTGCAAAGCCCAGCCTGTGGCAGGGCAGGAGAATGAGCATGGAGAGACCTGGGTAGCAAATGCTCTCACAAAGCGGGGAGACCTCGGTGAGTACGTTGCTGCCTTGTCAGGCAAGCCGTGAATGAATGCGCCTTTACCCAGAGTAGTGAATCATCACTGGAAATCCCTCAGTGACTGATGTTAGGAAAAGCGAGCCATTCGTTGGGTTATCCTGTCCACCTCATGAGCCAGCATTTGTGCATTCCCTCTGGGATATTTGCCAGGGATCTCTGGCCTGTATCATGCTGTGGAGTTTCCCCCTTTCCCTGCGATGGCAATTCTCTGATTAACATGGCTTGCTGTCAGAAAACTTTCTCCGATATTCAGTCTCTGTTTTCCTTATGTTAATTTCTTGCCATTACAGCACCCTGATTAATTACTCTGTTTACGCCTCTAGAATATTTGCAGGTTGTTGCTATTGATGCAGGAATTCTTTATAGAAAAGAAATGTCTGTAATTGCTTAATGATGTGCTGATAGACAGGAATCAAGAATATTCACTGTTATCCTGGGTTTTGTAGGACCAATGAATGTCTTTGTGGGCTGCAAAAGATTTGGCTATGCCCCAGCTGTCACCTCATAGCCAGACCGGGCTAGCTCAAGCCTTCTGCTCACCCTTGTAAGTCTCTTCTGCAGCTGGTTGACTTTGCTGCCATTGCTGGGGCAAAGTGATGTCCATAAGGACTCATGCCACAGACTCCTTGTCCCGCTGCTTCAAAAATGCAATCCAAAAATGGGACAGGGCTTCTGTATGGCTTTACCGACTTGCAAATTAGGGTACAAAAATCACTGGGAAGATGCCTAGCAGTGAGTGCACAGGGGTCCAGATTCCTCGCTCTTCCTACCTGTCAGAGGAACCCGTCCGTTACGTCTCTGTTTCCCCAGCTCTGGCTGTTGGTTTTGCTCCCTGGCACTCAGCGGTACCTCCTCTGCAGACACGTAACGCTGTGCATCCCTGAGCAGGGGCTGAAATCCAGCCCACCGTGCGTTTCCCAGATTGTCCCATTTTTTCTTGTGGCACTGCACGTGCCGGGCAGCAGCCGTGCGACGCTGGCACCTGCCTGCCGTGAGATGCGTGTTGCCCCGCGCTCCTTCCCGGGCACCTCCTTGGCAGAGGGAGCTCACAGGGGCAGACGCCGGCTCGACTGATACTTCCGTGGCCTCAAAAGAAAAAGATGCTCCAAAAGGTCTTCTGACTTCCCTGCAAGGCTCCCCTGCCTTCTCAAGTGAGAAGAAAAGGATCCGTTAGTGTTCAGCTTCATTTCTGTTTATCAAAGAAAAGAAAGCTTTTGTCAAGCATCAAAGCCAGGATTTAGGACACAAAGAAAACTGCTTTGCTGTGGGCTTCTGAGAAACCAGAGGAAGAAAAACAGTTCTTTGAATTACCAACTAAACTGGTAAATCTGAAACCTGCAGTTTGTGTTTACCTGAACAGAAGAGGCTTAAGAAATTACCTGTCTGCTGGAAGCCTCTCTGAAGTCTGGAGCTCCATCCCGGTCTGAAACCTGGGGGCACCAAGGGCGCAGGCCCTGCACTGAGCGCGATTTGGGGCCGCGGGCTGGGTGGGTCTGCAGCTGGAGCTGGCCCCAGCTGTGCCGCAGGGCAGCCCTGCGCTTTGCGAGGGCTGCTGGCGGACGGCCTCAGAAAGCCTTGGAAAGCCCAGAACAGGGTGAAGCAACTGCAAGGAAAATGTAAAATAAACGTGTGACCTGAAGTCCGGATGTGCAGTTTATTTTAAAACCTAATAACTCCAGATAATTGATAGCGGAGTGCAGTCTTTTCAACGCGTTGGATTACGAGCGTCTGTCGCTCACAAGAAGCTGTAACCTTGAGCTATGAGACATTATTGGCAGTATTTAACACAAATCTGTTTTCCATCATTGTCAAATCCCACTTCAATATGCACCACAGGAAGAAAGCCGAATACTAAATTGATTTCTTTAATGGGAAGTGTTCTTCAGGAGATACCAACCTGCGTGGAGATGCATTAATAGGATTACAATGGAAGCTTTTTATTTTGCTTTATTTTTTATGGATATTTTTTATGGAGATTTCCTATACTGACATGCCTGCGATACGCTGCTTGGCCGCAGAGGTTGCAAGGCAAGCCGTCGTGAGGAGAACATCTTCCTCTGGAGAGGGAGCTCATGAACTTGGGACTGTTTCTGCGGTGGGTCTGCCAAGCCATTGCTGCAGGGAACAGCCTGGGAATTGGCGCATTTGGCAAACACCAAAGAAGAACTGACCAGGATAAGGTGCCGCATCCCGACGGGACCTGGGAGCACCCAGCGTATCCCTCCCTCTCCTCACCCAGAGCCCGTTATGCCGCAGGCTGCAGGACAGCAGCCCTTGGCGAGGGCGTGGAGAAGCATGAGCAGAGAAGCAGGAGAGGGGCGAGCATGGGCACGGGGCGGACCTGGGCGCAGGAGCAAGAAGCTCGGTGCCATCCGTGTCCAGGCCTGATGCAGACCCGCCGCGGGGCTCGTGCTCTGCCATGGAGCAGAGCGGGGAGTCACGCCGCAGTTCTGGTTTTCACTCTTTTCCCGATTGTTGCAAGTGCTGAAGGCTCAGCCTGCCGGGCTGGGGCACGTTGGTGCTGTGCCCGGGGACACCGAAACCAGCAGTGCTGGCCGTCACCGCCGGGGAGCGGGGCGGCGAGGCTGCCAGTTCAGCGCGGGGATCGTCTGTGCCAGGCAGGGAGCAGGGGCGTTTGCCTTCTCCAGGAGTGCGGCAGTACTGTAAGTGATAGGGTAATTACCTTCTCCAGCGTAAGCTCATTGACAGAGAGCTAACTGACTTTTTGGAAGTTGCCATTTCCCTTCCCTAGGCAGGGTGGGAGCCCCTGGAGCTTCTCCTGGTGGCTGCTGCTGCTGTGGCCCGAGGTGCCC
>NW_010551666.1:0-303 GCF_000687285.1 Phaethon lepturus
CGCAGTGACCCCCCAGGGACACAGCACCCACACAGTGACATCCCCCAGCAGTGACCCCTGGGACAAAACACCCACGCGGTGGCACCCCAGGACCCGGCACCCACAGGGTGACACCCCACAGCAGTGACCCCCAGGACCCAGCACCCACACGGGGACACCCCACACCAGTGACCCCTGAGACCCAGCATTCACACAGTGACACCCCCAGCAGTGACCCCCAGGACCCAGCACCCACTCGGTGACCCCACCAGGGACCCAGCACCCACCCCCCAGCAGGCCCCCCCCAGCACCCCGCCCCCACGC
>NW_010551666.1:496-771 GCF_000687285.1 Phaethon lepturus
GCAGTGACCCCCCCAGCAGTGACCCCCAGGACCCAGCACCCACTCGGTGACCCCTCAGGACCCAGCACCCATGCAGTGACTCCCAGCGACCCAGTTCCCACGCAGTGACACCCCCGAGCAGTGAACCCCCAGGGACCCAGCACCCACACAGTGACACCCCCCAGCAGTGACACCCACACCAGCAGGGCAGTGGGGACGGGGGGACCTCATCCCCCAGTGCTCGTGTGTGTGTCCCCACACGACGGGGGGTCCCTGACGCAGAGAAGCTGGGGTGC
>NW_010551667.1:0-28634 GCF_000687285.1 Phaethon lepturus
ATCAACACTCCTGCCCAATTTGGTGTCATCTACAGCCTTACTGAGGGAGCACTCGATCTCCTCATCCAGGTCATCAATAAAGATATTGAACAAGACCAGCCCCAGAACCGAGCCCTGGGGAACACCGCTTGTGACCGGCCACCAACCGGATTTAATACCGTTCACCATGACTCTCTGAGCTCGGCCATCCCGCCAGTTCTTTACCCAGCGAAGAGTACACCTGTCTAAGCCATGAGCCACAAGTTTCTCTAGGAGAATGCTGTGGGAGATGCTGTCAAAGGCTTTACTAAAGTCCAGGTAGACAACGTCCACAGCCTTTCCCTCATCCACTAGGCGGGTCACCTGATCATAGAAGGAGATCAAGTTGGTCAAGCAGGACCTGCCTTTCATGAACCCGAATTACTGGCATCAATGAAGGATTCTTTCTTGTTATATGACCAGAAGGGCTTCTAAGAATACTGTAATTTTGGTACTGAAGATACTTTTTCATTTTATAAAGACAGTTTTATCCAGTGCTTAACTGTAGCTACTACTACCTTTAACCTGGATACCACTATTTTAGTTAGAACATTAAAGAAAAGAGCTCTGGCATTCCATTAGTTTAGACATCAAAATCCCACCCATCTGTTAGATGGCTCTGTCACCCAGCAACACAGGGTATTCTCTTTGCCATGTGGTACTTATTTAATTTTCTTCTTCCTCTAGAGATGCAAGAAACTTCTATGAATTTATCCTTCTTCCTCATTCTAAGTTTATCCCTCCTACTTCTTCAACATTAATCTTTTACATTTCAAAAAGTATTCGTTCTGCATTTGAACAGATTTGTCTTGACTGATTAAGGTCTAGTGGGATGCTCTTGCATCCTGGTAGCCCAACCCAAAGCAACCCTTCATCTTTCTATTTGATTCAAAGGTTTGGAGACATATGCTTAAAAGCACTGTATTGTATATTCACGATATGCCCCTCCAGTAATCAAATAACTCTAATAATTTTTTCACATGTCTCTATTTTGCAGTGTTTTAAGTGTTCTGAATTATGTGTCCAGTGCTGCAATTTTCACCAAACTCAGCACGTCTTCCTCAACAATGGAATTATAGCTACAACTATTTTATTTATGCATTGATTATATACTGTATGGCTTTTGTCTTTTTTTAACTAAGCTTGCAAAGTTGTGTTTCTTCCAGTACAAAATAAGCCCTTGTCATCCCCATACACAGTGGTCCTTTAGTTTGAATAGGATTTTTGTTTGTATTTCATTCATCATTCACCATCACTAACTTTTGGAAGACAGATTACCTGCAAAAGTCAACTATAAGTCTATCTTATGTGTCCCAACCTTGAACAAAAGACAGGAAGATGAAATCTTGGTTCATTTCAGTTGCACTGTCGTCCCTACACCTGCATTATCAGAACGAACAAAAGTAAAATAGTCTTGGTGTTCCATATTTCCAGGTCAGGAGCTTGCACATAGTTTCTCATGACAGACTTTTCTGTGAATGCGGTTGCCACAGAGAGAAGAGAAACTCTCTGAAGTTCCCTCGTCCATCCTTATCAAATGAATATTTAATATTCCCTAAGGTTGAGAAAGTATTTTTTACAATGAAATCCTGTTGTAAACTTAAAAAAAATAGATTTTTGTTGGTCTGACACTACCCTCTTGAAAAACAATCAATCAGAGTTGTGAAGAGCATGAACTATGCAAAATGTTCTGCTTTGGTCTTTTGCATCCC
This sequence comes from Phaethon lepturus, assembly GCF_000687285.1. Taxonomy (NCBI): domain Eukaryota; kingdom Metazoa; phylum Chordata; class Aves; order Phaethontiformes; family Phaethontidae; genus Phaethon; species Phaethon lepturus. The sequence goes on from NW_010551667.1 coordinate 1,731, forward strand.
TATTGTCTGGTGGAAACTGTATCTCCTGCTTTCTGTATACAGTGACCTAAGAGGTCCATAATGAAAAAGCTAAAATCTGAATTTGTGGTCACCTCTTTTTTGTATGCACATGAATATAGGTAGGAAAGAAAAAAAAAAAAAAACCAAAAATGCCAAGGAAGGGAAGAAAAAAGAAATTATCATTGTGGGAAAAGCTACTACCCTTTATAGTTTTATTTGAAATAGCAAGCAATAGGATGCTTGAGTCACAAAGCAGCAGTTGATTTCATATTAAATTCCATGAATTTTGTGGTTACTAGGCTGTTATGAAATGGTTATCTGGTATATTCCCTAGAGGAGTGTCTTATGGGATGCTTCCAAATTTGCAACCTCAGCACTTAGAAGAAGATTTCTGCCAATAGACCATGGAGTACTTCACAAAAACAAATCACAGTGAACAGATATTTAATCAGAGAGCTGTCCAGAGCCAGCTACAGAAGTGTGCTTATGCACCTGACCCAGGTACACAATAGGCATTCATGAAATAGTTTAGCATCATTGTACGCTTTTAGAGGTTAGAAACACAAGAAGATGATTACTGAAAATCATTTTCTCCTGTCAGGGATTTGGATTTCCCTTTTACAAGCGTTTGCTAGCATCGCCATTTGCTTTAAGGAAAATGTGACATTCTGAATGCAGATCTTCATAGGCTAAAAAAAAATGGTTCCTGTGCACATACAGCAAACTTTCTTCTGCAGAAAAACACGGAGCTCGGTACAAGTACGTGGCAGCCTGCATGATTGCTTCATGTATTCTAAATACAGACTGAAATGACAGACATTAATGGCATGGAACCAGACTCTTAGAGTTTATGAAATACCACATTGAGTAAGCATTATATAATTTCAAAATGTCTGATGAAATATTGAATATGATAAACTTTCAGATTTAGCATAAAATTTTAAAATATGCAAACAATGTAACAAGGGATATATCACATCAAGATATGTAAATGTATAAAGGAAACATTTATTAAGAAATTTCAAAATCAGGTTAAGTTCAAATAATGAAATACTTTGCATTTTGCTTTTCTGAAATGGGAAACTGAGAATGTAAATACACAGGAAGAACAATTCAAATTATTTTAATATCCTAGTGTTTCATTGACTTCTTACTATTTTCTTTTTTTGTATACTTTTAAGCCACTTTAAGAACATCCTCTCTACTTCAGTTCCCATAGTCACATAAGAATGAACACTTCTAAAATCTCACCAAAATATCATGTTATCATTTATCCTTTGCACATTTTGATCTAGTAAAACGTTTTCAATTTCTCTTTACATTAAGGTTTCTTTTCCCCTTCCTTATAACACACTTCTGCGTAAAATGTTTGTTTGTTTGTAAGCCTTAAAAGCTTTCCTCCAAGTAGCTCTTGTGATACTATGCTCTGCAGGATGAGCTGAGTATTATGTGCCACTATAACTTCTCCATCCACATCAGTTTTAAAATCTTTTTTAGAACTTTTTTTATAAATAAATATTGGCACTCCAGCTTCATTTTTCTCCTCCTCTTCAGGGATCTAAAAAATGCAGATATTATTTTTGTGGTTTTAGGTTTTACTTCCTTGCCAAATTTTCTCAGCTTATACTTCTACTTCCAATGTTTTTTTAAGCTTTCAAGAGGCCCCTTTTCTTGAAACATGAGGTTTTGTTCACCCCAACCTTTTCTAAATTTGATTTCTCTGGTCAGCATACCACTTCAGTGTCCATTAAAACAATGCCCACTCAGCTGACAGTAACTGACACTCTTATTCCCACATTCATTTTCAGTCATCTGAAACATTATTTGAAGTTGGCCCATTTTCAGGCCATTTTCCTCTTTTAATTGGTAAAATGGTTTTGCATGTTATGATTTTGTGTTTGAGGAAAGTAATGGTAAGGGCATGGGGATTTCTTGAGAAGCAGCCGCAGTAAGGTTATTAGAGTAAAAAAAAACCCTGCTCCTAGATATGGAAACACTGTTGCTAAATGTTAACATCTGGATCAAAATAATCCAGAGAGAATATTTTACATATTCTAACTGCATTATTTCTAACTCTGCTTTTGTGAAACACCAATGCATAGTTTTAAATACAAGGATAAGTGCTATTGACATGGGAAAATACTACCTTTGTGAAAACAATATTCTGAATAATAATTATTTTTATCATTCATTTTATGGGCGTTACACATCTGTGCGCCATTGCGTGGTTTCCTTTCTATGCAACATGCAAACAGACTGTTAATTTAGGCAACTCCTGAAATGTCAGCAATGGACCGAAATTCCTGGGAAGAATAGCATCAGGAAGAGGTAGCAGATTTAGACACTACCACCTTAGAAAAGGTAGGCAGAGGCATTTTTAAGGCTATACTTCCAAACTAGATTCCAGCAGTTACTGTTTTAAGCAGAAGTTTCAGCTGATTTGAGGATTCTAAAAGTAGGAATAAAGCTGATGGTGCCGGTGGGGGCAACAGCACATGTGGAGAAGCAGAAGACAAATATATTCTAATGCCATATAGAAAGCCTTACTAGCATATAGCCCAACTCAAAACACAGAGGTTGACAAAAAAAATATTGTGGCAAAATCCAAAGTAGAGAAGATAAATTAGTTCTAGCTAGCAACAGGACTGAGGTAGATTGTGCCTGTTGCTCCACAAGGTTTCAGATGATTTTGTGTTGACTTTGGCAACAATGGGATGTCAGACTCAAATCTAGTGAGAAATCTTAACAGAACTGCCATTTCCGTTCTCACTCTACATCTTGTGCTATTGGATTAAATCTCACTCTACATCTTGTGCTTAGAGATTTGGGTTAAACAGGCTGGTGGTGATCTCAGTACTTACACTCAAACTGCTCTGAGGAATTCTGCCGCAGCACCACATTCAGTGAAATGCAATCAAATTTTTTCAATTAGAACTGCACAAATTACTTTTTCAGTTACAAGCCAAAAAAAAAGCATAAAATTGATATGATCAGAGCAAAAACACAGAAATTTTTTTTCAGGATTAAAAATGGAGAGCTTGTTTTTCTGTCAACTGCCTCATTCTGGACCTCCTTAGCAGAAGTAAAGCAATGGAAAGAAAAGACTTGTAAAATTCACAAATGCAGAAAGAAGACAGTGTTGATAAATGCTTGTAATTTGAAACCAAAGCTGGACATTTGTTCATTAAATAGTTACTTGACTGAAAAATGCAGTTTTATGGGTCATTTGACAGAATTTGTGAGAGGTCTAGCTGAAAAAAAGTTGCAGGACTAGATTCAAACACCAGCATGACAACAAACAAGTCCGGTGTTGCCTAAAGCGAAAATTTGGGATAGGCACTCAGATGCACTTCCCCTTCTATCTCAAAGGTACATGAACCCAAATGACACCCTTCTCCAACACTGTAGGCTGCCCCACCTCACTGCTGCGCTCTCAATGAGCAGCTCCCAGCTGGGTGTGCGCACCTCACTGGTCCAGGATGGACAGTGCATGAGTGAGCTGCATCGGTTGCCTCAGCTGTGTGCTGCCCCAAGGAAAGGCAGTGGCAAACACCTACCCAGGTATGACCGAATAAAGAATAGAAAGAGAAGTTCCCTGGCTCCTGCCATGTTTCTGCAGGGATTGCAAAGCAAGCGCTGCTCACTGGTCATAATTTGCCAACATACAAGGCAACCTGCTCCTTTCAAATATAGGAAAAAAGTGAAACAAGACTGCCTGGTTTCCAGGTGAGTGTGCTGGAAAGGACTAGAAGAAATTCATGTTCTTCTATGTTCTAAAATTGTGTCTTCTGGTGCTTACTTCATCCTCATGTATTAGCTTTTCTCTTGCGCTGAGAAGAAGTGACTCCATCAAGTTTAGGACTCAGCAAAAGCAAAAAACATAGGAAAAGTCTGAGGAAAAAAGAACGTATGGTACCCACAAGTACGTGATGTGTTCTTTCCCAAGAACAAAGACATCATAAAATCCTCAGGGTCTTTTTTTTTCAGAACTTGCATACCAATAGATTCATTCAAAAGTGCAATGCAATAAAAAATGTCTAAAGACTCAAATGAACCAGGATGCAAATCCTTAACATTATAATAACTGAAGGCACTATAACTGGTCTTAAGAAAAGTGTACAAATTGAGTTTTATTAAATGTTACCCATTTCCTATCAAACAACAGGTAGAAAGATAGGTTTATGTCCCCCTTTTTATAGATGTGTTCTCAATGTCATACAGAAGATATGTGCAAGTGTCTTGAATTGTAGCAGTTTCACATTTGATTTATTCAGTGTAGAATGCATATGACCTAAGATCTATAAAAGTAATTAGAACATTTTTTCTACAAGGGAGCTTGATTTTTTTAAGTTTCTGTTCCTACTATCTCTCCAATATAAGATTGATAAACCAGTAATATTTTGTTGTTAACTTCATATACAAAAGCTGTTTCATTCATCCCAACATTTGGGAATATTATTGGAGTAATTTCTACTTCTGAATCTTAGCAATAAATTTAAAATTTATTTTTATAAGCAAAAAGAAATACATAGATTTATAAAATGATAGATATACATCTACAACATCCTCACACTCCCCAAACTGTATTACAATTTGTAACTGACTGGCATAATCCTCAAGAAATTCAAAATTTTACAGCTGTCACACGCTCAGCTGTGACTAGAAGTGTTGGGTCTGGAGCACTAGTGACTGCTGGAAGTCAGTTTGCTTGGTGTTGGAATTTAGAGCAGATTCAGGGCTACTCTACATTATGTCAAATTCCAATGACCCCAAAGAGCAATTACACTGCCTGTGAATTATGGTGAACATACATCAAAATATCTTCATCTTCCTCATATATTGCCATACTAACTGATTCTTTATTAACCCATTTAAGATGAACTTAAGATGAGTTTCTTTCACACTGCTGGAGAAGACAAGGAATTATAGCTCTAGGAAAAATCAATTCCACAGCTCCAATAGCAACCAAAATACTACTATACTTTTTATTATTATATATGCAACATTATCTCACATTACCAAGTCTGTGCAAAGAAACCATAGCAATGTGCAAACTGTCTGTTGTAACTAAATAATCATTTAATTAGTTTGCATTCCATTACACTAATTTTGTTCTAATATTACAGAAAAGGTGTTTATGCATTCTCTACTTGCTTTAAGTAACATTTTTTTATCAGATGCTTTATCAGTAAGCACTGAAATATAAATCCACACAAAGTATAAAAAATGCAGAAATTAACATGTATCAAATGTAAACTGCATATAGAAACACCATAAATGTTTTTTATATTTATTTCAATAACTGGAGCCACATCTACACAGTATTTTTAGTATGTGCATTCTGTATATTATATGTGTACTTTCATATAGTTAACTATCAGCTTGTTTAATTTGAACAATGTAAGTACAACCTTTTGAGGGTCTAATCCTGTACAAAAGAATTCTCATGAAAACTAAGAGGAACATAGAGAGTCTACTCAGCTGTCTACTGAAAATGGATTCTGGGGCACACATATAGATTTCTGATATCTGCCATAGCAAGGGGAAAAGTGCTATAGCAGATTTAATATACAGTTCCCTCCTCTTTGGATTTCTAGCCAACTGGAATGCAAATCTCCAGGTCATAAATTTGGGCATATTCACAGGCTTTCCTGTGGTGAACTCTAGGTTCCCAGTATGAAATTACTGCAATACTTGTCAGCACGTAGAGATACTTTGTGTGAATGTGCCGCTGTTTTTGTCCACTACAAGCTGCTCCACCACAGAAAGTATTTAGATTTTATGGACTTCTGGGTACTATGAGACTATGAAAAACTGTGTCAATCCCAGTCAAAGAGGGTTCCCTCATATAACCTAAATTAACATTGGTTTAATTAAAAAAAAAAATAAATAAAATTGAATTTACCTCAAGCTTTACAAAGAGATTTGATATTTCCACTTTTTGTAATAGATTACAACAGCCAACTATTCAAATTCTGCTATTAATCTAGATTCTTACCTTTCTTTTATGTGCGTAACAGGCTAATTGCTTTAGTAGACAATAAACCCTATGAACCTGTATAGGCAGATTACTGCCTGCACCGTGATTGGTTCCATTTCTACTGGCATTAAGTCCAGATTTTATGCATATCACATTCCTTCTAAAGAATACAAGCATCCTATGTAATAGTCTATATCTGATAGACTCAGTTTTGCAAGATGCATCTTTTCTTTGCAGCTGAGTATCCCAACTCCTACATTTTGGAGTAGAAGCTGAGAGTACTGAGCATCCAGAAAGAGAGATCAGCATCTTGCAAATTTGCTTTTCTTTCATTGAAAGCCAAGAAAGTCAGGCATAAAGAAAAAAAAAGAAAATAAAAAGGGAAAATTAAAAGCCAGGAAAATTAATCATGTGTCTTAGCTCTCTAACATGCAATGCTGTGCAATGTACATTGAAATATTGGAAAATAACAGTGACCCTCAGTTTTGCTTTATTATTATGGTAAGTTCTTTCATTTTAGAAGTTTTTTTGAATGTATGCACTTTTGTGAGACAAAGATAACATGGTATAGTTTAATTAAATGAAACAATGGCATCTTCATTCAACAGTTCAGAAGTTTACAGTCACCTTAAAATGTCCTCACTGGGCAAAAATAGAGATAAGACTCCTAATCGTTATCGTAATTGTTATATGACTATTTTTGGCTATTATGCACAAAACAAACAAAAAAACCCAGCCAGTGGACACATAGGTATAGAAAGAACCTAGTTATTTTAGTAAGAGAGTCTACAAGGAAATATTTGCTCTTCTTAATTTGCTTTAAAGGAAACTAATGATGAAACCAAGCTAAAATAAGCCCCCATTCAACTTTTTAGCACAAGGACGAGTTACTTTTAGAGCAGTCTTAGAGAGAAAATCCAGCACATGCCATTTGACTGTTGTAAACTAATCCTCACTCCGCTTCTATTTCTTTCCATGAACTGCAATGCAAGGTCCAATAGACAGTGTCAGATGCGTCTCAGGTCCAGTACATGCTTTTCAAACTCAATCAAGGGAATATAGAAATGTATATAAAAAGATGAAAGTCTTTGCCTTTTACACATATTGCGGAAAAAAAAAAAAAAGAAGCAAAAAGCTGGGGGGAAAAAAAAAGTGAGATGTTTCATAGGGGAAGGTTAAGTCTGATGCTAATGCTTATTTAAAATGGTGACAGTCTGGAGTAGTGAAGCCTTGCTGGGCTGCTTTAATTTCTCCCTGGAATAGCTCTCTCCCAACCTTCAGCAGCACATCAAAGTCTCTGGAGCTCAATTAAAATTGGATTATATTGAAATGCTCTATCTATGGAACTGTGTGCTCACTAACACTTTTCTTTCAGTAATACTCCAGATGACAGTTGCCCATCCCAATTTAAACAGTTGTCATAGAGACCATGAACTAAAGCAGCAGTAACTAACAATACAAAGGAAAGGTAAGTGGTAGGATTTCTGTGAATGAAGGGCTTGGTTCCCAGCCGCAGTGCTCACACTGCAAGCAGCTAAATGCAAAAAACATAAAAGGCTGTAATGCTCTCTGCACTCCTAAGCAGAGAGGTAAAGTAAGTGATATAGTAAACATTTTCCTTTTTTTCCCAGTAGCTAGAGAAGTGTTTTGTACACCAGCATGTTGTAGCTACCTAAAATATCCAGAATCAAGAGACACTCCCTAAGAGAAACAGCAGGTAACCCTGGAGTCAAGCTACGGTCACCAGTCCGTAAATTAAAGGAGTCAATAGGTACTTTATAATTGCAATAGAAAAAATAAGGTATTAAAGTGTTTTTTTCCTTTTAAAGAATATTTCATAAGAGATTCTTTAATTATATACAAGGTACAAATCCTTTGACTTTATGATAAAAATCTAAAGCAAAGGTCTGATACGAATCTGTAAAAAAACTCAGAGTTTGAACCTGTTTAGTTAATGTTGTGACATTCAACGTGCCTAATGCTTTCACATCACTTTATTACTGATTTTAACTCTTTCATAATCTATAATCACGTAGATTTTTTATGTACTGCATCAAAGCCTGACAACACCACTGGAAAACCCTGGCAGCTTCCAAAAAACCCCAAATAACATAAACAGCTTACGTTTCTGGCAGCACCAGACAGCAATGTATTTAACAGAGTAGATTGCTAGCAATGATACTATTTTCTCATGTAGATGGCATGTTTCTGGCACTATAAAACTCTTAACCTTTCTTGTAATTGGCTTATTGAGAGTCCCAAGGTTGTTTTTTGTGCCACTGGGCTGATCACCATGGAAATGAACACTTATTGCTCTTTCACTGTAGTGCTCAATTTTTCTTCCAGGCCCTCCGCAAGCATCCTCCCCGCTCTCCCGGGAAGGCGGTGTGAGGATTTTGAAGCAGCAACAAGGCAGAGTGCAAAGAGTGCAGGCCAAAGGGGAAGAAAACAAAAATGTGTCAGAAAATCTAAAAACCGCACAGATCAGAATTTGTCAAAACAAGGCTTTGGTTTAAACCAACAAGAAGGGCCCCTACAGCTTGGGCCTTGACAAAGCGTGGCCTCTTTTTTTTTTTTTTTATTTTTAGCCCAGCTGTAGAAAACACCATCTAATGAACCTGTCTGGGGCTGCTGTCCCCATCCTGTCAGGCATGTCAGGAGATGACAAGCGCTGGGGACAGGCCGCCGCCAGTCACAGACAGGCCTGCCAGCTGGAGAGTTCAGCCCCAATCTAATCACACCACCAGAAAATAACTTGCACGCTTGCAGCCTGACAGGATGGGCTTAAGGAAAAGAAAAAGGCAAAAGAAAAACAAAAACAAACAAAAAAAAAAAACCAAAAAAAACCCCAAAAAAAAAAGAGAGAGAGAGCATTAGAGTCGGAACAATGTGTTTTGTTGCAATTACATACCTTTTTGGGAGGGGGGGAAGAAAAACATTTTTAAAAGTTACTAGCACTTCATGCTGGTTTCCATTAGTGGAACTGTTTATGTCTTTCCTTTAACAAAAAGAAGACCAATAAAAACATTAATGCCAGCAGTTACAGAAGAAATGAAAATGACACAGTAGTTGCTGTACCTGGATGTGCTTTTGCTGCATTTATTGACATGTATACATGCTCTTCATAAATAAACATATTAAAACATCTGCATCCATTGGCGGAGATAAACTTACAAAAATGTATGACTCATGGTGTGTGTGTTTATTATTTCAAAGAAGCTGGGTTGATTTAATATTTTACCTCTTCATAGCCATCACTCAAGCGTTTGTATTATTTGGGCAAAAACTGCCAAAATACTAATGGTGAGGTTGTTTGTGCTCCTGACATGGAAATGAATATTCATACCTAAGAATAATGATCTAAAAAAAAAAAAAAGCATTAGAGTCCACAACCTTAACACAGGTGGTTCTTTCCTATTTACACACAGACTAGGAATAAACAAAAATTAGAATCTTGAACATATATCTTCAAAGGGCTGAAAAGGCAGTAGTATCCTAGCAGGCATCCTGTCTTTCTCATTCAGAACTTGCCAACACAGATCTCCGCTCCAGAAATTTAATAATCAAAAATTGCTAACATAGATCTCTGCTCCAGAAATCTAATAACCAATAAAGCCACAGAAAAAGAGGCTTAACATACTTATTTTTATAAAGCCAAAAAAGTAGTTCCCCCAACAAGAATTAAAGAAAATTATTAGCTCTAGACACAAATAAAATTACTTAAAAATACATGTTCAGCTGAAATGAAAGTGCAAAGTGTTAACTATGTGTATCATACCTACTCCTAAATGTAAATCAAAGTATATTTAGCTTCTAGTGCATGTATCTTAATAAGTACATCTTAGCAAACAATTTGCATGATTTGGAAGGTAACTGGTATGGAAAATGACTGGTTCATGTGGTACTCAGTAATTATTTTAGGAAGAAATTATGAATGAGTGTAGGTCCATCTAATCCCTATAAAATAATAAAAATTTAAGATTTGTTATTGCATCCTGCCATTCATTCACTCTCTGCTGACATTATAGATGTCAGAAAGTCTGTTTAAAAGCTTACTATCTCTATTCATCTTTGTTTCTGGCATGAAATAGAGACTATAATAATCTTGTCAAGCCCACATTTAGACACTAATTCATGACCCTCTGCTACAATTGAGAGAAAATTCATACATAACTCTTTTAAAACAAACTATGACCCCAGATGGAAGGGTAATATCTAGATTCAGCTGACAAATATACGTTGACTAAAGCCACGGCCACCCTGATGTTTCTGTATGGATGAGGTGGTTCAAACAAGCAAGATGCATTAATTATTTTCTTTTAACCTGAAGACTAATCTAATTTTTGTTTCCATTTTGAGGTATCAGGTATTCAACTAGGCATCATCTTACTTTCCTGAGAAGAAAGAAGGAATCATCTCTTTAACAATTTAAATACTATGGCTAGAGTCATGTAAAAGAAAAAAAGAAGTTGAGACTGGATGCAGCCCCCACTGCCAATACCAGAGAGAAGTAGTGACCCTCAACCTTCCAGCAAAGCCTAAAACTCCCCGCCAGGGACCCAGCCTGCAAAACTCATGCAGGAGGATACATAGCAGGGCTGACCATTACTCAAAACCTATCTGTAGACTTGAGAGGACAAACTCAAAGAGAAGTGGGTTACTGCATACAAACAAATGGAAACATCTTCTGTGAGCAGTCTAGATACAAATGCACTTCTGCAAGGAGCCTAGATACAATCATAAATATAGTTCAACCTACAATCCCCTAACCATCTTTGAAATCTGAAGAACAGGACAGTAGGAGCAAGTACTGTCACAAAGCCTGGTAGTATTTTGATACATAGGGTACCAAGATTGCAAAAATTCTTTAGAGAGCAGGAAATCAGAAACCTGTTAGGGTTTTTTTTTCCTTCGGTTTTTTTTTTAGGAATTTTATTTTCATTAATTTGAGAAAGAGAATGGAGAAAAAGATGCTTATTATTAGAGAAACAAAGGTTTGCCATACCAGTGATGATGACAGTAAACTAGCTGCCCAGCTCTGCCTGTCGAAGGCATAGATTGACAGGATGAAGGGCAAATGATACTGATGAATTTCCTACCTCCTATATTTGATGTTTTCATATGACTAGTTACAGATTGATGCAATGTCTTATCTTTATTCACATACACAGGAATTACTACACATTCACCAAAGCAACAGAGTCAACTCCTGTTGATTTAAGATGGGGGAACATGTAAAAGATGGGGAAACATGTAATAGCAGACACCGGTTAGGGTCACAAAGTGGTACAGAATAGTGCACCCATCTGAAATGCCAGAAATTTCTGCTAGACAGAAGGTAATTATTAAAATTGTAATTTTCTCTGAACATCAGCATTACCACCTTTGTTAATAATTAAAGGTACTGCATAAATTCAAAACCCTCCAACTGAAAAAAAAAAAAAGCTGTTCTATTTGAAAACATTGTTAATAATAAATAAAAAACCACACAAATCCACTGATTTGAAACAGCGTTTCTACAGATTTTTTTCTCATGGACAGTACCTTTCTCAAAACCGCCATGTACTATTTTATCATTAGCTTATACACTGCTGCTTTATGGTGGTATTATTTAATTTATTTCATTCATGTTGAAGCAGAGAGCTCTGGCCTCTTGACCCCAATTTTCACTTAAAGAAACAAATTTCTTTTTTGCAAACTAACTCAATTTTTCTCCTGTCAACCTTTAGCCTCACTTTAAAATATTAACCTTTTTCCCATCATGATAAGCATCCAACTTTCTTCTATCCAAATTTAATGTTAATCACCATCTCTTATTGTAATGTTATATTCACTTTCAGCTACCTTCGTCAAGCACACGAAAGTAATTTAAATCTATACATCCTCTCTGAATGTAGTAGCACTTGTGCATTTTTCTACATGCCAAAACCACACAATCCCCTTTAAAAAGCATTATTTCTTTGAGTATTTGCATTCTTTCCATTTTGTACTCTAAAATGTTAGCTAAAAGATGTGTTTCTCCTTTGAAGGAAGAACAGGAAACTGATACAATTCCAAAACAGAGAGCAATGCAAAATTACCACAATCACTTTCCTGCCTTTTCTGCCAAAAATCATTAACCAAAATGAAGATACAGAAGAATTAGGGAGAGGAAATCTGAACTGGAGGGAATTTTTTCCTACATTTATTTTGATGATATCCCACTGAATTAATTGAATGAGCTGTATCAGTGTTGCTGACAGAAGAATCCACTTTATATAAATTACTATACTTTAAAACTTTAATATCACAGAAAATTAGAGAAATTTTTACATCATCTCTTCTGTAGAAGCAGCATCTAAATAAGATACATTAACTATTATAAATATTAATGAGGATTTTGGACTTGTTTGCAAAAATGTTGAGTGCTCTGGACAGCTGTTACCTTTGGAAGTTTGAAGTAGAAGCTGGAAGAACTTCAGAGGGTCCAAATTTGGTTTTACATGCAGGCGCCCACTATCAGGAACCTATAGAGTGACCTTGCTCTTCCCATGGAAGAGTGTTTCACCCATATATAATGAACTGCTGAGAAGAAACACCTATTTGCTTCAGAAGGAGGACTAGATATGTACATTTCTCTTTCCTGGTATTAACTACTTATCCTTAAAAGTCATGGTATCTTTCATTCAAAAGATAGCAAAAGGTAAAAAAAACAAGGCCATAATAATTTGCGAAATACCTCTAGTGAATGAAAACAGTGACCATCTCTTTAGCCATTTCAACCTTCCAATGCAACTGTACAATATTGACATGAGTTTCCTGCATCACTATGTGGTAGTGTATTTACCATACAGAACAAGGTAGTCATGCTTTATTTAAAAAAAGAAAATCTAGTGAGAGCATTATTCTTGGAAGACCTTTTTAAAAATCAGTTGGTTACTGTTGGAATATCTTTCTCTACCAGCACAAAAACTTTGGGTATTTTTAATATTTATGAAAAAAACATAAATTTTTTACAATGGAAAATGTCATCTAGTTCTATAAAAACCCAAACACTTGAAATACTTTTTGTCATTTTATAGTGGAATGAGTCAACACACATGACTTATTATTAAAAACTTAGAATACAGGAAGATTCAGTCTGGTCCTGCTGGGATCTTTATTTATGACACCGAGGAAAATACTCCTAAAAAGATTCCAATTTTTTATAAGCTTACACCAAATAACACCAGGAAGTAACATTTTCCTACCTCAGTGCAAACTAAATAGATCCCAAATGAAGAGTAAAACAACCCAAGATCTATTTTACATGAAAACATCAATTCATGTAAAGAAGAAAACACCTTTATGGGTAATTGCTGTCCCAGATGTATCAGGCCCTGACAACAATGAGCTCGTTTGTCCACTAGAGGGCAAGGAGGTGGAAAATTAAAATATTGAACTGAAGCGTCACATACTTCAACAAATATTTCAAGTAAAACTACCGGTAGTATAAAAAATAACATAGCAAGAACACAATTGAAGTTAGCTGGAACCTGTATTCATTAACTATCTGAGTTTTCCTTCATGATAAATGACCCTGTTCGGATGAGCATGGCAGTACTTTAATGCCTCTGGAATCCACTAATGTCTAAGGATATTCATGGACATTAAATTACAAAAGGTTTGATTGGAATTGCAGATCTGCTTGATTTTAGAAGGACTGGGCCTTATCCAAAACCCACTTAAATCATCCCAGGTCTTTCCACTGATTTCAGTAGCTTTGGATTGAAAGGAACTCTGATTGGAGAAACATCATTAAAAGGTGGGGGGGAGCCACACTGAGCACAACAAAAGGGAGAGAAAGAAAGAAAGTGTACACAACCCTCAATTCAAATGATTAGGTGAAAAAAGAAAAAGAGGGGGCATTGGACAGACAAAATGCAACCGTAATATCCTGATCTTTTGCTATGTTGCTGCATTTGGTAAATACATGCTGAAAGGGGATGATGCCATACAATGAAGGCATCACTATGTCTTGTCCCGATGTCCCTCTGGTTCCCTGAGCAAGAATTACTCTTCAGTTTAGTATGAACACATCAACTCAGATACTTGTACAAAACCTTTGTATAAGGCCAGTTTTGTAGACAGCGTGAGTTCCACCCTACTTAGTTCAGGCCATGTATATGAATAGTTTGGGTGTAAAAGAATGAGATTCTTTTATAATGATGAGTCAGTCAAACTCAGCTGAGAAATTCATTGTCAAGCTGGATTTTTTCCTAGTTGCTCATAACAACCAGGAAGCCACCTGAGGCGTATGCCACATGTTGTTTTTGTAAAATTGAGGTGTACAGCATTTTCAGTAGACTGGTAGGTCAACCAGTAGCGAAAAAAATGCAAACTTGTTTTTGTTTGCATTGTACCTGCAAAGCTAAATACATTTCTTGGTGTCTTAGGTTAAAGACAGAGTCATGAAAATTCCACTGCACTCTTTTGAGCATCGCTAGGAGCAGGAAAATAAAATCTCTGGAGGCAAAATACTTTCCTCTCTACCTCCTTCTCCTTTCTAATACACAGGCTCAAGAAAGTCAAACAAACCACACTAAGCAGTGATGGGTTGAGGGGAATACAATTAGATTCCCACTTTCTCCATGATTCTTGGTCAGTTCTGCAGGGGTTTATTGCAAGACATTAGACTGCTACATACTGGAACAGAATAGGCCAATCTAGGGGAAATACAGGGCCAATGGACCTTAAGGCTTCCCCAAGGGACTTCTCTCCCTCTAGACAAATGAGATGGGTGTTAGAACCAGAATCTTCCCATCCTCTCATAGAGCCAAAAATTTACCATGTGTTCTGGGAAAAGATTTTGCTGATGTTAAGCAGTCTAACCACTAACACTGTGGTCAAATCACCACAATATGTCAACACAAAATTTCATTTAAATCTAAAATATAAGATACAAGACTGACATGAATCTCTCCAGTCAGGTATCTTGTGCAGTCTGAATTTGCTTTAACAGAACAGCTTTGAACATAAATAGCAAAATTCACAAGGGTTATCTTGTCACTGTCATAATCTATTGGTAATTATTTAGTGATAATGGCAGTGATTTTAGACTTTTAAACATAACAACTGTACTATATACAACGAACAAGTCAAATCCACAAAAAGGAACATGATGTGAACTACCAAGCACAGAAATGTGTTCTACCTGTAGGTTGACCCAGTTTCTAAGTTACACTGTTCAGGCAGGTTATTGTGATAGATATTGTGGTAGATTGAAGCATGAGACACTGTAGATTACTAAGAGAACCTTTTGTAATGAACCTGAACAGAACTCTCTGGTCCTGTGAGGCTCCTCACAGCATCATCTGATTCCTGGGCAGCACAGCATTTGCTCTGCTGAAACAACCTTCTCATATTCTTGTGCTAACATATCAAAGCATAATACTGAACAAAATTTCTATCTACTCTTTTCATACACATATTTATCAATGATCAATAAATGTACCACAATAAAGTGCAGCCCCCTCCCAACCTAACCCAGCTCCTGACCCCCTTCGGTCCTCCAGTACCACTCTCTGTTTATCTTCCTATTACACATGAGGTAGCAGAAAAAATCCCTCTCCCCCAGTGTCTCGGTTTCAGACCCGGGCACTGAGTGAGCCTGTGCTGTTGACCGTAGCTATTCTCTCTGAAACCCTGTATATGCCCTTTACTGTATGTCAGCACTTCAGTTTAAGAAATATACAACTTTATGAAATGAACCCCAATTTTCACTACTAGAAAAAACAATCAATTCAGGCATTTTCCCCACTATTTTTTTTTTCTTATTAAACTGCAGGTTTTCATCTGTCTCCCTTACAGTCCTAAAGTTCCTTTAAAAGATCCTTTCTTTTCCCTGTAGAAAGGATCTGATAAATCAATTTCCTTCCTTTTGGTGTCAAAACTTTGGAATAATTTTTATCAGTTAAAAAACCCAAACAACTCTTTTTTCTTCATCAGAACCACTCCTTATCTGAAATAAACACAGAAAAGAAAATCAAGGAAGCCGAGTACTTTTTTTTTAATCTAAGAAGGCTTAAAACCCCAAATCCATTCTCTGAATGCAAATAGTTGTATGTCCTTAATTATCCAGGTCCCTGACATTCCTTTTGAAATTAAAATGTACACAGAGAAAATGTCATTATCAAGGGAAAACATTCTATAGCTCTACAATATTTAAATATTTTTTTAAAGTTGTATTATATACCAACATTTTTTAAAACAGATGGAATATTTTTTAAACTACACTCTGCAGTAAAATCAGCTGCTACTTGAAGAACATACAGAAAATAAGGGTGGTAATTGAAATTATTGATCCAGTGATAACTCTCTGAGTAAGCAAAACTTGACTTTGACAGGAATTATACTTGAGTTAACACTGCAGGGTTGGTCTGCACAATTGCCAAATGACTTCCTGTTTCTTCATCTTGTATATTAAAACCCAGTAAAGCCTTGATACCTTGACATAATTTTATGTTGTCACTAATGTTACAGGACACTCCAGTTTGCCTTTGTCTTGGGAAGAAGCCCTTCTGCTGACATCTATTATGTACAGCCTGCTTACATTTGCAACTGTGCAATGCAAACAATGCGTAGGGAACGACCTGTTCAGCTCCACACCGCCAACAGATAAAACTGCCAAGTTCAGAAGCACAATTAAAAACAGTAGCTGCAATAAAAAAAGAACATCCCACCAGTTAACAGCTCTGACCACAGGAAGACTCCAGGAGTAATAGCCTTTGTGTGTTTATGGAAACGGGGAGGTGACTAAAAACTGCCCTGTCAGTTTTCGGCTCTGTCTTGCCAGCTGCATTAAAATGCAGCCCTGAGCAAATTTTTTTTTTTTTTTTTTGTCTGGAATTTCAGGAGCAGAGAGTACAAAAGAGCTGATGAGCAATGAATGCTTCACCCTTCCTCAATTAATCTTGTCTCTCTACCTTTGCTTTTGCTTTCCCTCTACATGAAGGTAATAATGACACCCTCATCCATTATCCTTTTATCCCTGTTATTCTCGTGAAATTGCTTAATAATATGTTACAGATTCGTCTTCACTCACATAATTCTTCCTGTCATTTGCAGTATATCATCCTGCAAACATACAGCCCACTTTCACTGGCCGTTCTTTGAAGATTATTGTCAGTGACATCTTCAGGATGCGTTTGGAATCTGGAGCATCATTTCCGTTGCGATGGGGAATTACACTGACTTATCTGTCATTGCCAAAAGCACAACAAGCAATTCAGTGTTAATGCAAAGGTAACACAGGTTTTTATCATGCCGCCAGAACAAGAGCTCTTGTAAATTTATGCTAATATGGCCCTTTTATAGTTTAATAACCTCCTCCCCTACTAGAAAAAGGGGCACATGCACACGCACGAGCACACACACACACGCACCCACACACACTGGTAGTTTAATAATCTGTGTCACAGTGTGGTAGGTAATTTGTAGCTGATCCTCTTGTAATTATTTATTTTAAATCTTTTTATGAAGGCTAATCTTATATAGTACAGCGGATCTCCAGTTTTGTTAGATACATAGAAATTTTAAGAAGCAACTGAACAGTTTCTATTTCTAACAGTAGGTATCAACCGAAAATAGTTCCCACGGCATGAATACCTATTTCTCCACAAAATAGTCACAGATCAGGTTTTTGGTTGGGTTTGTTTTTTTTTTTTTTCTTTTTCTTTTCTGTGAGGCTATGGCTGCTGAGTCCGTTTGCTTTCCTCATCAAGAAATCCGCAGTACTACAAACGAGCCCTTCTCCCTGATCCAGGGTGGCATTCCAGAGGGACCCTGGCGATCCTGCCTGCATGCCAAATCTGACAACACATGACAAGCCGGTTGGCGTGCAGTAATTTGACTAATTATACCGGATTAGAGCATATTAATGCAAGCTGTTTTCTCCAGAGTTAATGACCTGCTGACTGGGTTCTGTAAGGCCCCACTAGGTCTACAGACAGCTAAAAAACAAAACCCTGCTTTCTAAGCCCTCGTCATTTCACATCAGCAAATGAGTATATCAAACTACTGAGCAGCAAAATTCAAGCGACATTTTGTGTGCTACAAACCCATGCAGCTTTCCCTAACTTTCCACCTCAAGGGTTTCTTTGATATAAAATTAAAATCTACTTTTTTCTTGTTTATTTCCTTCCTGCAATGCAGAGTCCAGAAACTGAGGAAGATCTTTTTTTCTAGATTTTTTCCCCAGTTATTAATGAGCACAGGGGAGAGAAAAATAACTTACGGTCACTATAATACTGCTATGTGATTTCATTATTTTGTTAAGATACTACACTTTTCCTCAAATAATTCAATATTATAAACAACTTTATGAAGTTATGTTCTCAAATTAAATGTGTTTTTCAGGAGTTTATACTCCTTGAGATAATTATTTTGGGATTGATTTTTTGTCTACTTTTTTCTAGCTGAATAACTTTTTCATAAAGAGATGGGCTTTTGGACAACCTTTAAGAACATGATGAGGGCTTTGCATGTAGTTGTGTGTATACAACATAGGTTCTCATATTCTGAAATATAGCAACATGTTTTTCATTTAATGATTTTAATGTATACATAAGTGATTTATCTTGCTAGTCAAACACTTAAATCATCCATTAAGGATCCTAAAATAAATTCACATGTGGAGATCTCCATATGTACAGGCTTGTGTATTTTTATTTAGAGCTTAGAATATTTCAATACTCCACTGAATACTGAAAATATGCCCATTTAGTGTTATGCCCAACAGTTACTTCTTTTCTAATTTCATTCTTTTTCTAATGTCATTTTTTTAAAACATATGTATGTGTTACTTTCTGCAATAACTAGGAGTATAAAATCAATATCCTGGTACATTTTTCCTGAAATACACACAAAAATGGGCAACTGAATCGCAGTTCAGATGCACTTAGCACATATTTCCAATATAACACTGATGCAAAATATGATAAATAAATTTATTTCAGTTTCTGTTAGCACTATACCATCTGACCCATTATAATTCTGCATGTACATTTGTATCTTATATCTCATAAAGGACTAATTACATACATCCAGTACATAAGTTATACATGGGGAACCAAGTACTGCGCTTATGCCCACATGCGTACCTAGCGTGACTCAAATGGAATTTAAATTTACTTTACCATGAATGAGATCAGAAACATACTCAATTAGCCCACAAGGTCTTTGAGTCAAATTAAACTTGGTACAATTCACTATCAAATTAGTTATGCTTTGCATTTTCTAAGCCAGAAGAAAATTGGGCCATTTGTGACTTGTGCTTGCAGAAAGCATTCTTTCCTTTCAGTGAGTAAAACAAGAGGGTCTGAGGTACATTAGTAGTGCTGTAAAAAGTCCTGGAGGACTAGCTCATTCAGGAAATTGGTAATGGGCTAGAGAACTTGACTCTAATTTACTAGACTATATACAATAATTGAACCAAATCCTGGTCTTGCCTTTAATTACCCTAAGACCTCTGCTTTGCCATTACCCCAAAGAGCCTGAAAGTTATCGCCCTCAGACTGCTGTTCAATAATCTATGGAAAATGAGATGTCCACTGCGGCCTGAAAGGCAGTTACCAAACATTGACAAGAAAAAGGCACCACCATGCTGGCATTCTTGTTGGCACTCCCAGCTGAGGACTGGAGGAGTGAATGGGTATGAAGGCTACTAAGCTGTCACCCCTACGGGGGATCCTTCAGGTCATGGGTGAAGCATATCAGGAGGGCAGTGTGGGAAAGGCAGAACTGGTGCTGCTCATGCATAAATAAAGGACTTTGGTCTTCAAGGCTGTCAATCCAGCATCTTTCAAGAGAACTAAATTCATTATGTACAAAAAGTGTAGGTAGCCCTTCTAAAAGGAATAAAGCTGGCATCTGATCCTCCTCTGGATAACTATGTAATCAATTTTATACTGAAGTTGCTTTGACAGTAAAATTAGGTTTAGTAAATAGTTTTAGATGTTAAAAGTAAGAAGGAAAAACAAAAAAAAACAGGTATATGGTGACTTCGTTATAAGAAGAATTCAAATAACTTTGTATTTTAATATAGACAGACATGTTTTACACCAACACATGAACAGAAGAAAATACAAATTTTAAAATGAGGAAAACATCTATATAGCACTAAACAGTAGTGAAAATGTACATACCGATACAGGAAATCTCAAAGTTTAGATTTAGCAGCCTTTAAAGTTTCATTGCTTTCAAGAATTTATGCAGTACAGAGTTACTGTAATTGAGAAGAAATATTTAATTCCTGACATTATATAAGTTCTGAATCTGTTTATCTAAAATTCCAACCTTTGTAGCTGACAGAAATTTTCAGGCTTTACTTGAACAGCCTGATTACCATTCACACCTTCAGATCTCTGTGACACTGGCACGAAATGGGGACTGGGTGATCTCCCAGAAACTTACATGGATGCATAAATCATGCTGTTGTCTTTCCTCTTTTGGCTATATAAATCCTGGTAGAGAGGGCAGAAGGTTTGTGACACTAAAGCCCACTCTGATAACTTCCCAAGAGCGCAAAGGTTGTATCTAATTTACATACAAATGTCCATCTGTGTAAAACAACCTACTGAAATACAAAACTGAAATATTTTTTTCTATTATGTATTTTCTGGTAGATAAATAGGAACTAATGACTGGTAATGCTCACCAACCATAAGCCCACTTTTCTTTTAACCTGTAAATTCTGGCATTGCAGCTGTTAAATCCATTCCTTTTTCTTCCAGATGACCTATACTCCAAAGCATATAAAGTGAAAAAAACTATAATAAAAGGATCCAGCAGGAAGGCAAAGGGGGATTTTTCTCAGCATATGAAGGTGTTCACTAGTTTTATTTTGAAGAAATAATAAAGCACTTTTCAACCTATCAATCACAAAATATCAGACTATAAATTATATTTTATGTTACAGGAGCTATTTCATAACCACTACAATTCTTCATTTCAGTTTCCTACAGTTTTGTAAAGGGCATCTCTCCAGGCTGCAGGATGCTGAAATTATAAACTGAAATACCTTCCTGAAGGTACCCAAGTTAAAAAAAAAAAAGGGGTACGTTTTGAATATATACACGTTAATCGCCAGTCAGGAAGACAGCATAATACAAATCAGTGATGGAAGCTTTCTTTAATACAAAAATATCTGTTGATACCCTATTTTACCTGGGCATGGCAAACAGTACCTGGAGTAAATGCTTCTACAGTCAATTAGCTGGGTTCTCTTTGGACTAAAGAAACTGAGTAATAAGGAACCAAAATCTGAATCTCATATTATTCTGATCCTCTTGGATATCTAGATCTCAGAACAGCCTGAACATCTTCAAGCAGGTTTATATCATACAACTTACATTCACTTTATTCATTTGTGATACTAATTTATGCAAAAGCCTTAAAATTGAGGTAACTAAGGAAGAAACAAAACAAACAATCAAAAAAACCAAAATACACACAAAATACAACACACACCCCCATTTGTTACTACTGTAACTCTCTTGTTCCAGAGTTAGGCAGTGTTTCTGAGGGAAAAAAATCACCACAGGAGACATACATTATGAAAAGAATTGGATAGTCAAGATTTTTATTCCACCAGTCAATGTGCATACTGCAATCCAAGCAGAAAATACATTCCCATTTTGATAAAGAAGTTGACAGAACAAGTTTTAAATTATTTCATGTTACTTCCATCAGACACATCATCCTAATATTTCACTCGGAGCTGAGCATTTTTAAAATGTAATTATTTATGGGTGTCCAAAGCCCTAAAGCCAGCTATTTCTGTCTAAATGTAAACAAAGATCTGATTGACTACAAACACAGACTACATTAAACTCAATCACCATTTATTATGCATAGTTTACTGTTGAAGCGAAATTCCCATCAAATGAGATTCAAGAGACAGGTCAAAATTTTTTTTTAAATTTATGTTTAAGTGGCATTTCCTTCCAAAATTTAAATTCAATGAACAATAATATATGTAGAGTTTTTGATCTGGCTTAAGTATTATCTAATAATGATGGCACTAAATAAAAATCACTGGAAAGATACAGCATCTGCAAGACAACAAAAAAGTCTTACAGCAGAGACTCCATGAAACATTTAGCTGGTATTTTCCACACACTGATCCAGTGAAAAAGGGTAAGCTGTAAAAATGTGCTTCTGAGAGTTTCAAACCATATTGTACAGAAGTCACATCAAATTAATACTGAGGACCATTTAGAGCTTTTATTCTGAAAAGCTTTTGAAAAGGGATTAAACTATGAAAACTCGCATGATACTAAAGTACCTATTAATGGGTTTAGGGGGGGAGGAACAATGAAAGTGTTATTTTTAGATAAATCGTTACTTTGTATGTAGCAGCACAAAGCATTTGCTAAAGAGACACTGCAACAGTTCTCCAGCAATATCCCACACATCTAAACACTGATTAGCAGGAGAATTTTTTCTTGTCATTAAGAACAATCTTACATAGAAAAGAGGGTCTTATGGTTTTCCCCTTAATTTTCAACAATTTCTATAAATAATTCATTAGGAAAATGTAGCCGCAGTCAAAAATTGCATAAGTAAAACCAGCGTTGCTTTTAGAAGATTACTTGTTATCGTAGAAAATACAACTGCATGTTTGTAGTCTTCCCTACGCACATCTGATTATCGGAAGCTTGCTAACAAACTACTTGCATAAAAAAAGTTCACACTGTACAATGCACTTCACATGCAGAAAAATTATGTTTTCAAAAAATAACAGGAAACAGCATGAGTAGTGAGAACAAGGAACCGGGGTAGTTGTCATCTCATCAAAAATAATGAATGCTCAAGAGATTTCCAACTTCATCTCTTCCCAGTCATTTGTCCGATAACAATAGGCTACCAGGAGAGAAAAGACGAGGCGCAGAGCAGGCTCTTCTTCCTCGGCTCTAGCTAGCACCTGTAACCTCTAAACAACTACGTACCAGCTGAAATCCACATGACGACAGCCCCAAAAGACAACTGGAAATGTTGTTCCTAGCCTGCTGTGCCTCCATTCAGTGACGGGATGCACCACATGGTGGATGACAGCTTTGTGTCTGCCCCATCTTGCAGCCTCCCCTCCTCCCTCGACACACAGTCGTGCACACACAAAACGGTCTTATGGCTAATGATGCAAACATGAAGTGTAAAGTCTCCTTAATTTGACCCTTGTTAAACTCCTAATTGGATTGAGGCAGTCTCAGAGTGGAAAGCAACCCTGGATTATTCAAGAAAGCTTTTACAAAATGAAGACCAAATTACAAAAGGCTTCCACTCTGGCTGCTGGACACCACAAAGAACAGGCAATGAATTGCAGCTGTCACTTAAGTTAAAAATCTAATCAATTGCCTTTTTTTTAAACAGGTAACTTTTTGAACAGTTTCTTCATTGTGATACTCTTCAGAGTGCGCTTGACCCAAATTTAATAAGCTGCTATTAAAGCAGAAGAGCAGCTGTAGAGCAAACACTGTAGAATGATACCGTGCATTCAGGCTCTTAATGATTTTAAAATGACTACAACCATTGCTTCATTCAAGAGGAACAAAGCTCAGGGCTCTTTGCTCAACAATGTCTTAACACAAACTGTCTGAACAGACAGCATTCATTTGTCCTTCATGAACCCAAAAGGTCAGCTGCATTGCTGAGAACATCTCAACAGTTTAATTGTGTTTCTTCTGTAGGAAGACTGAGAGGAGAAACTTGGGGATTCCTTGCATATGAAAACTAGCCTCTTTTTTTTTTTTTGTCTTCCAAGGAAATATACAGCTTAAGTACAGAGACAAGGGGTGCATGATATGCAGACAGGTGTAAAACATGAAGTAATTATAGAAGCTCAAATTAGTTCCTAGGCCTGAGGCAAAAAAAGAGAACAGTGCCTTGACAAAAGGGAATAGCAAATAAGGATAGCAAACAAAAAATGGCTTGAATGTGTAAATTAGCAAGAAAAATGAGACAGAAAAGCAGCTTTACTCTACTATTATTCACCACATGAGAACAGAGCAGCTGAACATGATCAAGAGGGCTTTGGAGGAGAGAGGCAGGCATCAACACCGAAACGAAGCCAAAGAGTGGCAGCTCCGCACTTTCTAGTCAGTCACTCATTATGTGGTGAAGTGCTCTTGAGAAGTGCCTCTTATACTTGACCTATCATATTACTTCTTCTGTAAACACATAATCCCTGCTTGTTAGGTGGTGTCAACACTAGCATTCATTCACTGTGGTAGTCCTTTTGTGTATAGACACTTTAGAAGTGCTGCCAAAACCAAAGAATTGACACCATAATAAAACAATTTGAATTTCAACCAGGTAAACAGATCCTATGTGCTTCTGTAAAATGCACTGTGCAGAGCATTACATCCAGTTTCCCTTACTTGAGACAAAGCTGCTTTCTTATCACAAAACTATTTTCTTTCTTATCACAAAACTATTTTCTTTGCATGTCTTTTTAGCCAGGATAACAGCTGACTGCCTAATAATTAACATTAATAAATGAACATGGTTTAATAACAGGAATTACGGCCACTGCAACTTATTTGCTTCATGCATATAACAAAAAAAAAGAGAGTTTGCATATTTTTATTACCAGTCAGCTAAGCAGAAGACCCCAAACAAAACAAATTGTGGTTATGCAAAACTGATTATCTCCTACATGCAACATATTATTACCATGAAGGTGACACCTTATGTCAGCTTTTATGCCAGAATTGCATCCACTTGTACAGGTATTTTATAGTTCAGTCTTTGTGGGGACTTATGTCTGATTATTATAATTGGATACTCAGACCTCAAAGATTATCCTTTTTGCTATTAAAGGCACAAATTCCTACTTAAGAACACTTTTCTTAACCAATGCAGAAGTATAAATAATTGATTCTGTGCTTCTGTGTTAACAGAGGTATTCAAGACAGAATATCACCCTAACATTTATGAAGTGTTCTGAACACTTTTGCAGGCTATATGACTAAAAAGATGAATCATCCTTTCATTCAACGCCCGACAAAATATGAGTGAACTTTTTGATGTATCACCAAGTATCAATGAAACACAACACTAGAATGGTGGTATTTGGTTAAAATGGCAATTTTTACAAATGACTCCACATAGACACACAAAAGGAAGACTCAGATACAAAGCACCCCACCTCTCAAAGCTGAAGAGTTAGAGCTGGGTACATCAAAAGGAGCAAGAAAGTAACATTACAGGCCCGATATTGCAACAAGGTGATGGGATGCATTCCTGTAGCCTTGTCTAAAAAATAACATACTATCATGTTACACCAATGTCATTACCCTCCCTCCTGGGACCGCCAAGATTTTTTTCTTGGGTTTTCTTGGGTGGGAAGTAGGGACTACGTTCTTATCCACACGTAAATTTTGCATCTGAATGTTCTGTGTTCAGGCGCTGAACTGCGCGTTTCTGGTAAACCTTGACACCACCACTAGTGTTTGGCTCAGCTTACTTAGCAGGCAGCAACAGGCAGCTTGCCTACCGCTGGGTCTTCAACACGTCCACCTGGGAGCAACGACAGTGAAATATTCCTACTTCTACTAGCCACTGCACCTCGTTCAAACATCTCTGATCAAATTCTCAGCAGCCTCAACCAACCTGAACAAAGTCACATCAAATGGAAATCTAATTCTCACACCTTCTACCTTTGCCTTTCAGTTGTTGTTTCTCCCAGTCCTAACCCTTAGACAGAACTTCTTCCCTACATCACTGTCCTTTCAGAAATTCTATTTTATACTGGCTTTAAAAAAAATCAATACAAGCTTCCCACATAATACAGCAGCAAGCATTACTTATTACAACCTTTTTACCTTTTCCACTATCTCGTCTTTCTATTTTTTTTTTTCACAATTTCTTGCATTTGCCAAAATTAGACTGTAAAATGAGGCTGGAATCACATAATTTTTATTTCTCTAAGGCAACATGGAAATGTGTGTCACGCTATAAATATTAAACAAGACCAATAACAAATAATGTAGGCTTGTGAATTAATGTTACTAAACATGGGACATTAGTAACATTAATTTAAGAACATACAGTACCATGCAATATAACCAAGTTCAGCAGTTTGTGCTTCCGAAAAGGTCTCATTCAGTCCTACTCATTAGGACTTAATTTAGAAGGTAAAGAAATACTGGCCAAGGTGTCAATACAATTATTCCCACATTTAAAGACGTGCCATGAACTTCATTATACATGTTCCCTCTCAACCTCTGGAATCTCTCTGTTGTCTCCCTCTTCTCAAACATTTCCTGTTTCCCACTCGAATAAAGCTTTCCCTTACTGTAGAGATTGCATAGCCCTCTGGACAGGTGAGCCTCTAGGTCAGTGAAGGCAGCTGTTTTCACTGTCTGGGGCTCTGGAAAACAACTCTTGGAGAACTACCTTATTCACTTCCATAAAGCAATGACTTCTGCCCACAAAAGAAGAAACTACATTGAGGCTGTCTCAGTTCAAGCACAGCCAAGAGTTAAAAAGGGAAAAACCACAGTACAACTCTGCTGTCGCACAACAGCAACAGCAGCCGGAGAGAGGAGTGAGAATATGTGAAACAACTCTGCAGACACCAAGGCCACTGAAGAAGGAGCAGGAGGAGGTGCTCCAGACACCAGAGATTCTCCTGCAGCCCCTGGTGAAGCCCATGGTGAGGCCGGCTGTGCCCCTGCAGCCATGGAGCTCCATGGGGGAGCAGATCTCCACCTGCAGCCCGGGGAGGACCCCATGATGGAGCAGGGGGATGCCTGAAGGAGGCTGTGACCCCGTGGGAAGCCCACGCTGGAGCAGGCTCCTGGCAGGACCTGTGGCCCCGTGGGGAGAGGAGCGCAGGCTGGAGCAGGGTTGCTGGCAGGACTTGTGACCCCGTGGGGGACCCAGGCTGGAGCAGCCTGTTCCTG
>NW_010551667.1:28665-29399 GCF_000687285.1 Phaethon lepturus
CCCACGCTGCAGCAGTGCATGAAGGTCTCCAGCCTGTGGGAAGGACTCACGCTGGAGAAGTTCATGGAGGGCTGTCTCCTGTGGGAGGGACACCACACTGGAGCAGGGGAAGAGTGTGGCAAGCCCTCCCTCTGAGGAGGAAGGAGCGTAACAGACAATGTGTGATGAACTGACTGAAAACCCCCATTACCCATCTTCCTGCGTCACTGGCAGGGAGGAGGTAGAGAAAATCAGGAGTGAAGTTAAGCCTAGGAGGAAGAGAGAGGTGGGGAAAGGTCTTTTTTTAAGATTTGGTTTTATTTCTCATTATCCTATTCTGATTTGATTGGTAATAAATTAAACTGATTTCCTCAAGTCAAGTTGAGTCTGTTTTGCCCATGATGCTAATTGCTGAATGTTTTCTCCCTGTCCCTATCTCAACCCACAAGCTTCTCATTATACTTTCTCTTCCCTGTCCTGCTGAGAAGGGGAGTGATAGAGAGGCTTTGATGGGCACCTGGCATCCAGCCATGGTCAACCCACCACATATTGACACTTCCCAGCATAATTCATGAGATCAGTGTCACCACACGGGCCAACTGTGCTTAGGTGCACTGATAGAGATTCCTTAAAGTTAGGATTTCTTCTTAATGTGGTATTTATCTTTATATGAAGAAAACCCTATGTTTGCACTTTAGTTCAAACTTCTTTAAGCAAAGTTCTACTTCATTCATAATTTGTTCTCTGATTTCCCT
>NW_010551668.1:0-530 GCF_000687285.1 Phaethon lepturus
GCCGCGGCGTTTCCCCACTGCCGGCCTCAGTCTCCTTGAGACCGCTCTTGCAATGAAACAGGCCCCTTGTAGCCCTGCGTCCCTTGGGGCGAGGGTGCTGCGTCCCCTTGTAGCTCCCCAGGAAGGGGACGGGGGGAGGCTGGAGCTCCCAAGGGGGGAAATTGCCGGCTGCACACAGCCAGGCATTGCAGGAGGTAACGAAGGTTCCAGAGGGAGCAGCGTGGAATTCCCACAGGGATTTTCCCCATTTGCATCTCATCCAATCCTTCCCTTAGCTGTTAGCGTGCCCCGCAGAGGGCTCGGGGCAGGAGGCAGCAATTCGTCCTGAGGAGGATGGCAGTGTACGGGCGGGGGAACAACCCCAGCGTGTTCACCCTTGAGAGGCTTCTGTGTGCAGACGTTGAAATCGCAGTGCCGGAATTGGCCGTGGGATGTTTTTATTGCAGTGCTGGTCCCAGGAGCGGGTGAGTCAGCAGCACTCGCTGCTGAGAGCCGGAGAAAACCCTTCCCGGCAGCGCCGGCGGGGGGGC
>NW_010551668.1:938-2206 GCF_000687285.1 Phaethon lepturus
GGAGCGTTTGTCCCCTCCGCCTGCCGGGCAGCTCGGTGAGCTGGGGGAGCCCTGAGCCAGCAAAGCCGATCAAAACCTCTCCCACAGCAACCCTGCCTGGGGGGACATCTGCGGGGGGTCGCTTTGCAGATGGTGGGGACTGCCTACGCAGGGGAATGGAGGACACAGCCACAGCCGAGGCAGCGGGGACGTGGGTGGGAGCAGGTGGGATGCGGCACCTCCGTGTTGTCCCTGAGAAGGCACAGGCTCCGAGGGGAGTGGGAGTATTGAGTCAGACTGGGGGTCGGTATGGAGGAATTGAGGGGAGCCAGCAATTAATGTAGTTAAGAAGCTAGAAGGACTCATCGGAAGGGAAGGGAAGAAGAAGGGAAGGGAAAGACCTGCCTCCAAACATCTCAGACATAAGCAGGGTGGAAGAAAAGGAATTATTTAGCAAGGTACAAAGAGATAAAAAGGAGAAGATGGGATGGGGCAGGGAGGGCAATTTTGGCTGGAGGTGAGGAGGAGCCGTCTGTGAGCTCTGAGGTCTGCACCGCGCAGCCCGGGGGCCTGAGCTGAGCTCCAGCCACCGGGACATGTCCCAGGAACGCGGGGGCTCGGCCACCGGGATGTCCCCTGTCCCATCCTCCCCGAGCATCCCTGGCTCCCTGCTGACAGGCCGGAACCCATGTCCCGCGTGTTGCAGAGCCCCGTGCCTGTGCGGTCCCACGCTGCGGGCCCAGGGAGCCGTCACCCACGGGTGGAAATGGAACAGCAAATGTCTCTGTTGTCGATACGGCTGGCAGGCCTCTGCGGCCGCCCGGGCTCACTATATTTAATCCTTCAATGCGTTATCTGTGAGGTACACCGAGTCAATGTGGTGTGCTCAGAGAATTGGTTTTAATTAAAATATTAATGAAGAAGACTCTAGAAAGGAACTGGAGCTTTAACAAACGCTCTCTGAGTCAATCTCTCTTCCTCTCCAGCCCCTGAGCCTTTGCAGTACCTTGCTCTCCTTCCGCAGCAGGGCAGATCTGGCGGAGCCCGGCGCCCGTGCAGGGCTCTCGTGCTCCTGCGAAGGGCTCGCACGGCGTGGCTGGCCCCGGCAGGCCGTCTGAGCCCGAGCTCAGGCTTCCGGGCTGCCCCACAGTTTATTCAGGCAGAGAGGAGACTGGGGAGCTCTTACGGCATCTGCGCCCCGGGAGCCCGGTGCCTCCATCGCACGACGGACGTGCTGCAGAGCCGCTCCTGCCCCGGAGCGGGGGGTAAGGCAGGAGCGGGCAACGACG
>NW_010551668.1:2237-3224 GCF_000687285.1 Phaethon lepturus
CTTGGCGTCCCTCTCAGGGAGACCGAAGCGCCGATCTCGGGGCGGAGGCTCGATTGACTCGGGGCTGGCAGGGGCGTTTCAGGGAACTGGGAGCAGCAAGTGGCCCATTACACCGGGCACAGGGACTCCTCTCTGGTTTGACCAAATTAGAAAAACCAAGGGGAAACCATCACTGCGATGGCCAAACCGACGAGAAACCCTTCGAGGGTGTGCAGAGGGGCACAGCCGAGCGCCCAGCATCGCTGCCCAGAGCCGGAGCCCGCAGTCCAGGCAGCGATGCCGGGAAGCTCCGTAAACTCCAGCCACATCTGGGGCCAGCACGCAACACACAACAAGAGCGAGCTCCCTTGTAAAACACTCTCTCCTTTCATGGCCCCAAGTTTGCAGCAGCTGAGGAAAGTGGGGTAGGTGTGTCCAACCCCATGGGTGCTCTGTGGGATCATCTCAGGTTCCTGTGGCTTTTTAAAGGGAATTTTTTGCATATGGCAGATGAAACCCTTGTGAATGCATTACCCGCAAACACACACGGCGCACAGCACGCAGCCCTGCTGCAGGCTGCTGGGGAAGGGCTCTGCCCTCCATCCCGGCTCCACGGCCATCTCACTGGATGCCGAGGGTGGCAGGGAGCCGGGAAATCTAACCCTCCCGTAGTGGTCTGCAACCATTTCCCAACCTCTTCTCTTTTTTTTTTTTCCTATTTCTTTCATTTTTAATTATATTTCCCCTATGCACATACACACTTGGCTTTTGTTTGATTTTTTTCCAAGACGGTAGCTTTTAATTACATCTTGATTTCATATTAATTACAGTTTTCCCCAAAGCAAAGGGCTTTGTGCTTTATAATTCAAATGCATTCCCATTAA
This sequence comes from Phaethon lepturus, assembly GCF_000687285.1. Taxonomy (NCBI): domain Eukaryota; kingdom Metazoa; phylum Chordata; class Aves; order Phaethontiformes; family Phaethontidae; genus Phaethon; species Phaethon lepturus. The sequence goes on from NW_010551668.1 coordinate 3,101, forward strand.
TCCTGCAGGTTGGGTTATCGCTGCCTTCAAATGCCGCGCGTCCTCCCCGCTCCGATCCCCAACGGTGCCGCCCTGGCTGTGTCCGGAGGCGCAGGCAGGTGTGTGCGGAGCAGGAAAGCCGGCA
>NW_010551668.1:3239-4100 GCF_000687285.1 Phaethon lepturus
CCCAGCGGGCCCGGCCGGCCTGGGCCCCGCTGCAGCCCCGCGCAGCTTTCCTCCCACTAACGTCTCTTCCCAAGCAGGCTGCAAAGCCGGCTGATTACAGAGTGAATGTCGCATTCAAATCTCGCCTGGTGGTGCGGAAAGCCAGACCCAGACATCAGCGTCGCAGCCAAGAGCTGCTCCGGGGGGCCGGAGCTGTGCGGCTCTCCTGCGGCGTGCGGGTCCGGCCGGGGCTGGGGCCGGCACTGCGCTCCTGACCCTCTGCAACGTGCCCTCGCCCTGGCAATGGTGCATTGGAGTAATCCCGGAGATGCACGGACACGTTGGATTGTCTGTATCCATCCTCCCCCTTGCCAAACCCCGGGCACCGCACAGGGCTGCAATCCCAGCTGTCCAACTCTGTTTTCCCATTTCCTTCCCCAAAGATGGAGCTGACACGGCTCAGGTTCTCCAGGACAGGCATTCCTCTCCCGCGGCGCTGCAGGCCCCGTCCCAGACTTTTAGCCAACATCTCCAGCCCCGGGGCAGCTCTTTGGCCACGTGGGATGGACAAGTACCCACGTGCCGGCTCCATCCCGCTCCCAGCCCTGCCAGCATGGCTCCGGGATTGGCACCAGTTTATGCTCACGGGTTAATGGAGCTGAGATGAGGTTTTATGCTCCTTCCATCATGGAAATGGGAAGCTGATCATGACAAGAGCTTTAATTTGCTCTAGCTGACCTTTCGCGGCTGTCCTTTCTGCTCTGCCAGGACCATCCTGCCCATCCCACAGGACCGGGGGGGCCTGCTGGCCCCCACACCATGGGACATCATCTCCCTAGAGACTCCAGCTCATCCACCTGGCACCTTCCGCTGCACTCTGCC
>NW_010551668.1:4209-4449 GCF_000687285.1 Phaethon lepturus
CTCCCCTCCCTCCCCCCCCCCCCCTGCAGCCTCTGCGGGCGCGGAGCCGGGGGACGGATGGGTGCTGGTGGGGAAGGGCCTCTGCGTCGCAGGCGGCCAGGAGCTCGTGGCCGTGTTTCCCCAGATGTCCCCCTGGCCCTGCGGCCGTTGTGTCCCTGCACCTGCACACCCCACGCGTGGCACGTGGCTTCTGTGGGACGACCACCTCGGAGCCTCTGGGCTGTGGCCAAGCCGCAGGCC
>NW_010551669.1:0-19604 GCF_000687285.1 Phaethon lepturus
CGGGGGGGAGGATGGTGTCGGAGTGCAAGAGGCTGAGTAATAGGTGAAATCAAAACGTCTGAGCACCTTCGCGTCACGCTTTCGAGCAGAATGCTTTTAGCTCCTCAGGTCAGCGTAGTCTCGGCTGCGAACGCGGCAGCGGGGCCGTCCTGTGGCCGGGCCCCCGCCCGCCGCCGAAAAAAAACGCGAGCCGACAGTGCTTGACATTAGGGCTTTTAAACACTGGGTTTGGTCTTCAAAAACGAATTTTCATTTCCTTTCGATCATCTGAAAGGCATGATGCTTGCAGTACGGCTGCCTTTTATTCTGTTTATGAATTTGTTTTCTTTTCCATGTCTGTAGATCAGAGAAGCCCAACTGGGATTACCATGCAGAGATACAAGCTTTTAGCCACCGGCTACATGAGAATTTTTCTTTGGATCTTCTCAAGACTGCGTTTGTTAATTCTTGTTATATTGAAAGTGAAGAGGCAAGACGCCGAGAACTTGGCCTAGACAAAGAAACGGTTGCTCTTAATCTACAAGATAATAGTAAACTTGCTGAACAAGGAATGTCTTTTTCACGTTCTTACCTGACACAGTGCTTTGAAGGTGCCTACCCAGATTTACCTGCAAAGGGTGTAGAAGCACTTGTTGATTTTCTTACCAGTCAGGAACTTGTTTCTTATGTGGCTCAAAACCTGTCTGTACAGGACCTGACGCTTTGCAGAGAGTTTCCTGTCCCACCAAATGTGCTACAGAGGACATTCTTTGCTGTGATAGGAGCCTTGCTGGATAGCAGTGGGCCTGAGAAAACAAGGATCTTTGTCAGGGTAAGTCATTACTTATCATATATTTTTGTACTGACAACAATAACATCTAAGGGTCTCAGAAGTTACAGGGGAAAAAAAAATTAAATACTGTCTTGTACCTTGATGGCCAGAGATCCAGGCAGGCCGGCAGAAGTTTGACAATACTTGTAACAAGACAATTTCTGTTGGGGAGTGATGGTGGTCAGGTGGGGGGTTGTGGGTTTTTGGTGGCTTGGGTTTTTTTTCTTCAAGAAGCACAGGCTGGTCAAGTACATAAAACCATGTATTTCTGGTTTATAATGGTGATATTTTAGATATTTGCTGACACTTGTTAAGGGAAAGTGTTATAATCCATGCACTATACTATAAAATAATGAAATTATTCCATGTAAGGTCACATATATCTTAAATTTTTAAAAAACATTTTATATAAAGGAGGGGCTGAGTTCATAGGTTTTGCATGTAGGAGCGCAAACACCTCAAGATATTTCATACAAAAATGTTCAATTAAAATGCAGTGTTACAAAGTAGTTTTAGTGCCTACAGTCCTTTCAGTCGTCCTTTTCACTTATTTCTAGTTTTCCAGTGGAGAAATGTTAAACTCTTATTTCTGATTCAAGAGCATTCAGAGGTCTCTGTAAGAGCAAGTAGCAGTTAACAAGTAAGAGAGGGATCCAAAGAGGTGAAAGTCCCGTGGGTTGGCATATTCCTTTCAACCTGTTTGCAGAACCCTTCTGATGTACAGCTTCTTGCTTGGAAGCAGCACCAAGTTGCTTACCTCGTGCTCTGAGCTGTGCTTAAGTGTTGTTATAAGCCCTCTCTCGGGCTGGTGCTGCTCCTTCTTTAGGTCTGGGCGGTTGGCTTTTCCCAAGGTGCGCATCCTGTCAGTGGCTAAGTCAGAAACAAAGCTGCCGAGCATAGCAGCGCTGATTATCTGTGCTTAGCTGTGATGGGGCACTGGAGCCGTTTCATCATTCATTTCAGCAATTTATTGTCAGCTGTATTAATGCCTCTTCATACTGTATTTTTATTAGCAGATACCAGAAGCTAGAGCCTTCACCTACCTTTCTCATTAATTGTAACTTCTAAATATTTTTGTTTAGGATTTTCTTATTCCCCAACTGATTGGAAAAGACCTGTTTGAGATCTGGCAAGTTGTAAATCCTATGGGCTTACTAGTGGAAGAACTGACCAAGAGGAATATCTCTTCTCCAGAACCAAGAATTACCAGGCAGTTGGGAGTCAGCACGGTTCTGCCACTGTACTTTGTTGGGTTGTACTGGTTAGTACAATATTAATTTAAAGTGAACTGGATTTAAGATGGGGAGAGGGGAGGAGGGAAGATGGACTTTTACTTTTCTATTCATGCTCTTCGGTCAAGTTATTACAGGAAGGAACCTTCCAGTGACTTCCACAGAAGATCAGCCATTTAGGTGTTGGCAATAGCTTGCTGTAATGATGGATAAAAAGACAGTCTCTGACTAAAGGGCTTCAAAGTCTAAATCAGGCACACAGGAGAGCCTGGGTGTATGTTCTGGGTGACCTGACATAGGAACTTTGCGAATAGCGTAACTGAGTGGCTTTGGAGGGACCACAGCTGTATCCAGGGCTTAGGGAAGGGTAAAGAGACACAGACGTCAAGGGAGGTGGGATTTAAGAGAGCCTTATTTTATATTCCAGAGAAGGTTTTTAGTTTTCAAACCACGGGCACTGTAAACTGGGCAAGAGGAGTCTTGCTGAGATACAGACTGAGCAAGTCTATATCCAGACAAGACTTAGGAATGGCTAGTCGTTCCTGGTGTGCTTGTGTCGGGTGTGGTCGGTGCCTGTCCTGGTCTCTTGCCCAGGGTAACGTTGCTGCTCTGGAGCAGAACAGGACCTTCTTCCACCAAAACCCACATTATTGTTGCTTTACTAAATGAGCTGCAGATAAAGGCATGGGAAGATTGCGTTAACTTGTTCTGATTTATTGTGTTTTGGTTTATATGCCTTCTAAGATTTTTTTATCATATATAAAGGAACTTTTGATTATTTTTCTTCTGGAATCCCTGGTGTCCCTTCACGAACTGTTCCTATTCAGTGCTCAGAGATGTTGATAAAACGGAGCTGAGTACATACTTCACAACATAGAGGACTTCCCTGTGAATCTTTTTGAAGAGGTTTCAAAATGCTTTCTTACCAGGGGAGGAGAAAAGACAGAAGCATTTAACTTCTTTGTTTAAGCTACTGAAAGTAACAAATTTGCATATTTTTAACAGGGCTAACAGATTGAACACTCTAAAGAATCAGTGATATTTTAGGAATCTAAATGAACAGAGTAGTGTTATTCCAGGAAATGGATGCATTTCTGATTTGAGTTTCCGCTGCTGAATATACAGTCACTTATCTTTGCAGGAAAGACCAAAGGAAATGTTGCATTTCTGTGTATATAGAAATTACCTTTGGTATTCACAGACATGGTAGAGAAAAAAAATCTAGCAGCCCTTATTCGTGACATGCAGTAGTGCTCAGGATTTCATGATGAAAATGTTTTTAATTTTTGGGTTTTTTCCCCAAGCGATAAGAAGATTATAGCTGAAGGTCCGGGTGAAACGCTGCTTGCTGCAGAGGAAGAAGCTGCCCGTGTGGCACTGCGGAAGCTCTATGGGTATACGGAGAACAGGAGACCTTGGGATTACTCAAAACCCAAACAAGGATTGGTGACTGAAAAGGCTATCAGCAGTAACTAGATAACAAAAGATGTTTCTGGTTTAAGAATTAATGGCTTCCATGGTGAATGTAGATGTATTTAGGAAAGCAAAACTAGAGTTGTCTTTTTTGACCTTAAGTGCTTGAAATTATAAAATCAAAGATGGTATTAAAATAAAGTCTTTTACTTTTGCACAATGTTTAGTATTTGCTCATTTTCCTAAGCATAACAAAAGTATCCTTTTTCTGAATTTTTGTCTTTTGGCTGAGAAGTTTTTCCATATATCACAGGAGACTGTTTTTAGTGATGTTTAATAATGTGTGACAAAATCTCACTGTACAGAGAAAGGCTTCATAAGCACTTCCTTGGGGATTGTTTTGAGGGTATTGTTAATAAGGTGAGTTGAATTACATATGCAGTGCGGGTCTTTCGATTACATCTGGATTCGTTTGTCCTTGACCTTGTGAAAACATGAAATGTGATGTCAATGACACTGATGCTGTTGGTGGTCCAATTTAAAAAAAAAAAAAGTGCAAATGGCATTTTTGAGGTTCCACTGCTTGCATAGAAACTTTATTTGCCATACATATTGGTTTCTATTGTTGGAGTGCTCTCTGAAAGAGGGTGTATTTTTAATTTTAAAATTTGTAAAAAGAAAAATAAGGGTCATAAAGGCCTGAACCCGAAGACATTGGAGAACATTGCTTAATGCTCGGCTACTGGATAAGCTACAGCCTTCCCTTTTTTTTATTTTTTTATTTTTGGTACTTCTGTTTAGCCCAGGTACTTCATTTTTCTCCTGTCTCTTCTTTTGGCTGCTTAGTTTAAGCAGTCATGTGACTGAAGTATTGGATTCAGTGAAATCTGAGTTTGTTCTGTTTGCACCATCTGCAGCTGTTCTGATGTAACTCCAAGTAAATTGAAAGTCACTTAGGAATAACTCGGGTACCTGCATGATCTTCCTATTAAATGTCATAGAAACTCGGTACGTGTACCAGACGACAGTGGATGCGTGAGGACTGTGACTCTTGGAATTGTTTCCTTCAAAATGGAGTGAGAGTCTGTTACGAACTGGGACTGAGTCCTCAAAGGAAGAAGCTGAATGTAGGACAGTGGTTAAAGTGTTTCCTGCCTTATCCCATTGTGAGCACTGCTTTTAAAAAGGCAACAGGTAAATGTGTCTTCATTAAATGAAAAAAAAAAAAGTAACATCAGACCGCTTTGATGTTACCGTCCCTAAGAACACGCATTCATTGCCTTAGGCTCCCGGGATGGATTTACGTGATGGACACTTAGCGAAAGGTCCCAGGCTGCTGTCGTGGCTGCTGAGCAGGTCTGTGGTTCGTTCGCAGGTGGTGTGTTCCCTGCTGTGAGAATGAGATCCGACTCCAGTCCACTCACTGGAAACAGATTTATTAGTGTTTTCAAGCAAAAGAACCGGTTGTCTGCAATCCGCGTGTGTCTTCGGTATTTGGTGTGACCTGTATCTTAGGCGTGTGTAAAACGTTCATGGGGCTACACAGCAGCAAAACCTTCTGCGTTCTGGCATGCGAAATTACGTGTGAAAGCTTGAGTATAAAGAGGAGGGCAGAAAGATCAGTCTACCATATGCATAAAACTGCTTAAGTGAAAAATTCCAGCTAGGTAATCTATGCTTGCTTATATAAGCAAAGCCAACAAGGTCACTATATTCCAGGGGAATAATAGCAAAACCTGAAAAGAGGATAGAAATTGCTCATGCTATTTTTATTTTCCAGATGAGGTATTTCTCTTACCTTTACCTATTTTAAAAGGACAATAGTGAAGGTGGGGGTTTTTTACATCCAAAGTTCGATCTACCTACATTTTTCATATACATATTTATGTATTTCGACAGAGAGAAAAAAAGCAATTTTCTGGCAGTTTACCTTAAAAGAGTATTTAAGATCTGCTTACTATGGCTTCACAGTTTGGAATATGGGCGTAAGGCCTAGGAGCAGTGGATTACTGAACAGTGTGCTGGAAAAAAAGCTGAGTAATGCAAGATAAATCAATTTATTGTGTAGTACATATATGGAATGTCTGGAGCTCAAATGGAAAGGCAGTTGGGGACACAGAAAGAAAGGACTGGATTTTTACAGAGTGAGCGGAAAAGGTGTTTTAATAAGAAAACATGTCCTATTTTCAAGCTTCCAAAAGTCAGAAAAGCATTTTATATGGCATCTGCTTTAATTTCTGGTATTCAAGCATATATTTAAGGGTTTACCATGGTAGTAGTGGCATAATTTACATACTTCAGATTAATAACTTTTTTTTCCCCCCAGTAGTCACAAACAGTATCTAAGTGGCAAAAGATTGGTTAGATTTACAGAAACTGGTCTCTACAAAGTCTGGTGAAAGTGCAGCTTTTCTTCTACTAGAAACAGTGTTTGTGAAATTCCATGATAGTTTTGTTGTCTGAAAAGTACTTTGTAAGCTACTTGCATTGGTTCTGACCCAGGCGCTGCGTACAGGTGCATTTACATCTCCTGGTGGTGGTTCCTTTCTTAAATCACATTTTATTTATCTTTCTGAGAAGGCCATAGATCAACCAGCGTGTCAATAATTGACTGACAGAAAGGAATCAGGACAGTTTACTCTTGAAACCCATTGAGCAATTCACTGATTGTTACAAATACTATATTTGTAAACCCACTTAACAGTAGAAAAGGATATGTTCTTTAGCATTTATGGAATTTTGGAATCAGTTCACATCATCTCAGGAGTCAACTTTGATTATGCTTTTCTGTATGCTAAATTTTAACCTTACCTGATGCAGGCATTTCTGTTACTGTACTTGCATTTATCCTTCCTTTAACTCATTCAAACCTTATCTCGTAATCCAAGATTTTTTTGTTAAGTGAAAATTATAGTTGGTAAACCGGAACACAAATAACAGTATTTCTGCACTAACTTAAAATGCCTTGTCATGCGTGTACTAACAGCTGAGTTTTGACAAAAGTACAGTACTATATACTAACCCTTTTTTTAGCTTTCTTTTCCTTCCTGATCTTTGTATTAATTTACATGAATATGCTAATGTGCTTAGACATAGCTATAAGTCGAATTATGAAAAAAATGGACCATTAGTCGTTAATCCAGTGAAAGCAATGGCAGTTTTGCTGTTGATTTGGGTCTAGACTTGGTGTACTCCAAATGTTAAATACACTCAATGTGTGAATAGTCTTGGATTACTCTGTTTCTGTCATCTAGATCCTTTGTCTTTCTCTTGAAAGTGTTTGAAAAGTGATTTTATTTTGAGAAATAAAACTGTATTTGTCCCAGCTAAGTAATTAGGAGGAAAACTTCTTAATATGCTTTCATGCACTTTTATTAAGTTACTTCTGTTCTCAGTATGAGTTTTTGTTTTAGTGTGTTAAACCGTTCAGTAACGTGACGGAATGCTCTGTATCATCTCCTTGCTTTCAGCTGCAGCTTCTTCTGGTTACAATAACCAGATATTTTACTGAAATTTTCTCTTAAAAAAAAAAAAAAAATGTCCTGGAATAATTCTTGTGTTTACTGTTGCTGTGACTTAAAGGCAGGAGATTAAAATACAATCACTTTACAGTTATCTCTGTGTTAATTTGGAGTTTGAAATTGCCGGTGAAAAGTTAAAACTTCTTCTATTGTAATTCTTATACCAAACTCTTTTGGGTTTTATGATAAATGAAAATTTAAATAAACTGCTCCGCTGTTATGTTGCCATAAAAATCCATAAAGAATTCAAAACGTCAAAAGATTTGTTGTCATTCTTTTTTGCAGGGCAGGGGGAGGAGGATGATGCAGCACAGAAACGTTAGAAGAGCCCTACTTTTTCTTGTCCTTAACCTCACCGAGTGCCGTGGTTAAACGTTAAACAGGCTCTGAGTTGGTTTCTCCTACAACTGAGCTTTGAAGTTTAACACAGAGATGCATTTAGTGTAGAGAAGGAAACATCTAAGGACAGATTGTTTTCATCTTTTCAGATTGATTGCACTGATCTAATGGCAGTAGTCTTGTGTGTTTACCCTTGCGGCTTGTCTGAGAAACTGTTGATAAAATGGTGACCCGCTGGTCAGTAAATAGCCACTGTCGTCGTGCAGAGTTGCAGAGTGGAAGCAGAGTTGATCCGTGTGACAGAATGCGAGTGTTGACGGCTGTCAGTGATTCTGTAGATCACGGGGCATGCTGCGACGCAGCTCTTCACGGTGCACCGGAAAGCTGGGGCTGGTCTTGGGGAAAAAGGTAGCTCTAGGGAGAAAGTAAACATTATCATCGCTTTCTGTTTTTGTGTGACACGTGCCATGTTTCTGCCAGTCTGTGGCTTTGTGACTATGCTTGTGAACTTCCGGTTTTGTGTTCAAATATGTTACCTGAATTACCACAGCGCAGGTGTTGTACGACTCTTGGGGACCTCCTCGATCATCAAGACAATCCATCACCATCACAGTGATGTCATATGCGCCTGTTCCTAAACAGATTGAACTCCATTTTAGAAGAATTACATCCTTTGCTCCTATTGCTCCAGCTGGGGACAATTATAGAACCTCACTGTTCTGATATGGAAATTAAAAGTCATGCTTTACCTCTGTAAGTGTTCATTGCCGGTTGTGCTCGCTTGTTCTTATACCAGTGCTCCTCATCAGAAGTCTTGATTTTATTGACGTTGTGAGAATTTTGCATTTAATTCCAATGAGATGAAAATTTCATCGAGTTTCAGACATGCTTGAGAGTTTGCCCTCACAGGGCATCTCAACAGCTCTGCTGTCCTATGTTTTCCCTTAATTAGACTGGGCTGCTTCTATAAATCAGAGCAACATTTGTTTTTATGATAACTTGAGTAACGTATTTTAGATTAATAATTACCTGACATTTGTAGTTTAATATTCTTTGTCCTGGAGGCATGGTTTTGGTTTAAAGTACTTAATTTTGCTCCTTTATACAGGCAACCAAAATTAATCACATCAATAGGTAGGTGTGTCGATTAAAAAACGGTATTCTCAATAGTCATTCAAATGACTTGGCCCATTTTCATGTAGCATGTCTAACTCTGAGAGACACACATACTTTAAAAAAAAAAAGTTCTGAAACACTGTTTTGATATCCAGCTTCAGAGAAACTTTTAAGCGCTATTTAATGCAGGTGGTTTCAGTAGAGAGAGACGATAGTTGGCTGTAGTCCTTCGCTTCTGGCAACAGATTCTATAGTTTCACGATCCACACAAATTCAGATGAGTACTGAATCAAATCTTTGGCTCGTCAGTGACAGTGTATTTGCCTCTTTCTGTAGCCTGTGGCTAGTACTTAGGTGGGGGGGGAAAAGTGCCGCTGGCAATTTTTCCACCTTTTAGAAGTGAGAAAAGAAACACTTCTGACTGCTGTGTTGCTGGAGGTCTAGGTTTGGAAGTTTTCACATGTTCTGCTCTCGCGTATTTGACCACTTCTAAAGAATGGTGCCACCATTTATGTACTGCGGAGTAAGTGATAATAGACCCACTGCCACATTGAGCTGACAGTTTTGTACGGACATATCTAGATTTTGGTATTGCAGGGGATATTGCCAGATCAAACAAATAATTAAGCCTAGCTGAAGGAAAAATCATTACGTGTTCCTTGAGGCTGAAGGAAGCACACTGGTGGAGCACCACTCTCCTACATCAGACCTAAACCTATGAGAGAAAATCCAGAGTAACGAGTTCAAAGATACCACTCTGCAATCTGTTCTGGTGGAGTATCTCCTTCATGGACGCAGCCCTATGTAATTATGAAAACACTAATGACACTGAGGAAGTGTTACAGAATTAGTCCTGGAAGAGCAGAGGATTAACCAGGGGCAAGCATTTGCACCACCAGAGGACAATTTGTCTAAAAGTTCTGGCTTGGTCCAATAAAGAAATTCAGTTACTGTAATGATCGTTTCAATAGAAAGAACTAGGAGGCACAGCTTCGTCCTCTAAGTTATGGGCAAAATAATCACTGCTTAGGATGATAATGTAACAAAATGATTTGTAGAAATAATTCCGATGTCAGAGAATGTTTAGGGAGGAAAAGAGTCCAGAGAGAAAATGTCTTCATTTGTTGAATGCTAGTGGAATGCTAGTGAAAATTACTCTCTTTAATTTCAAATTATAGGAACTGAAAACATTTACAAAATAACATTTTTTTTAATGGTCCATCAGAAAGAAATGGTTGCCTGACCTAAAAGTGTGTATCGGAAGGTTGCTTATTCTGTCACGCCGACAGCCTCCGTCAAGTCATGACTGTGGCAATGAGTTTGGTAGAGCTACTTTTATAATTTGATGGGGCTTTCGCCACTAGGGGGGTAATGATTTTAGATTGGAGCGATTTACATATAATTTTCTGTTTATAATATCAGAGTACAGTTCAGTTTTGCTTTTATGTTTCTTTTGCAGTAGAAATTCATGTTAAATATTTCATTTCTCTCTCAAATATCGTGTGATGCAATTTCAGCATGTTTTCAATCAGGCAGGAATGTTTGACAACCTGTATTCACCAGGCAACAATGAGACAGTACGTTGCAGGGAAAAAAAAAAATAAGATGATGACATTCATATTGGCATTTAGCAGATCCCCACGTGGCAATTCATTATTGCTTCTATTGCTGCTTTTATTTCTTTAGGATGAACCTACCCTAGATGCACATACCCATATAGTTTCACTTCAAGGTCCTCAGCGTTGCGTATTTTTCTCCCTCCTGCTGGGAACCGGCGTCAACACTCAGTGTCCTGTGACTTCAGGCATGATGTCAAAGTGCGGTTTGTGAGAATTTCCTTGATTCCTGTGTGCCACATGAACAGCAGGCAGGCTGCTGAAGCTCATGGAAATCTAGACTGGTAGCAAAACTGTTGATCGTTCCCAGGTTTCAGAGGTAGGTGACTTATTTCATGGTTTATTTCTTTGAAAGATTCTTGTTGAATTTGTCAGTTCTTAATTGGGTGTCTCAACTGCCCACTGCGAGCTTGGCTGTAAAATCAAGTGTTTAGGAGATGATCATGGATCAGATTGAATTTGGTTGATCTCGTTACCCCATGAGAGATAATAGCGGGCAATTTGAAAATTGCGAGTTTGAACATTTTTTCTTGACTGCAGTACTATAGTCATCATTTCCTAGTAACCAAAAACATCAGGGACTAAATGATGATGATGGTAAAAAATTTGGAATAAGCTTCAAAACTTTCCTCTACAGAAAAATTCCCTCGATTGCAGAAAGGATTTGCTCGGGTTAGTGACAGAATCCACTGCTGGATCATCTGACTCTTAGCAGATCTTTTTTGAAACCCGCAATGAATGCTTTTCATGCTTCAACATAATTTCTGTTTTTGAAGGATAACAATACATCTTCTTTACATGAAGATGTCATTCCAAAGAGTTTGTGTTGACAGACAGTTATTTTGATTTCATTACACAAGGGGGCGAAACTGGCTGGAGAGAGGGCCGGGGGCAATCGTGGCCACTTGCCCGGTGGTGCTAAGAGGCTCTAGCGAAGAGAGAAAACACATGTACTTCAGAGCGAAGATGAGATTGTGGACAATACTCTGAAAATTCATTGACTGTTAGGTGCTCCATTTATAATGAGGATGAAATAGAAAGAATTAAACGGTTCGGCAGGTGGGTTTGTACAGCGATGCCTATCAATGACGTTGGCGTATAAAACAAGAGTTTACCCTGGCAGATGTCTAGGTCAGTAACGATGGAAACTTTCATTAATTACTATGAAACCTTTCTCTGTTAATCATTACTTTGCTTAAATTGTTTTCTTTTTAAATGATGGCACTCGTAATCCTAATTCTGAATTACCCAAGTTGTGGTCTGCGCCTAGAGCCAACCGCGCCGCGCTGAACGCAGCTGGTAGCTGATCAGCACGGCCGGGCACGCGCCTCTTGTATCTCTCGCCTGCACGTGTGCCGGTGTCAGATGGGCAGTTATCTGTGTGCGCAAAGGTACGTGCAGGGAGGGAAAAATAAGCTGAAGGGTAGTTCTGGCATCAGAGCAATGTTTATAAGCTGGGTATGAGTACATTGAAGGTGAAAAAGCAGAAAAGTGGCCTTAAGTAGTAAAGTTCTGAGGTCTGAAACGACCCCGCAAGAGGACGAGCTGGATGCAAAGCCCCTATGTATCCATAAAGTGGATCTAGATAATTTAGGAAAGTCAGGGTAAACTTAGAGAGCTCTAAGGAATTATGCTAAGCGTGTCACAAACTCTGACAGTTACCGGAGACTTGGTTAAAGCCCTAAGTTGTAAGAAACACTAAGCTTACCTAACAGTTTCTGTAATGCTTTTGTTTCTGTATGTGTGATGATTTATGAACTGTCAGGTTCCTTTTCCCTGCCTATTTTCCTCACCCGTGGTACTCTGGAGGAGCTTGTTTTAGATTTTTTTTTTTTATTTGTTAATTTTTTTTTTCATTTATTTAAAAATCTCTTGCCTGGGGGGGTGGGGGGGACTGTATTTCTCAAATTCCCCAGGGTGGAAATTATCCCTAATTTTTTATTCATTGTACTGTTTCAGAGTATTTACTAATGCTCATCCATTAACTCCCTTGTCCACCAATCAAACTGAAAAACCAAACCAAAAAAAAAAAAGGTTTTGTTCTTGTCAGGCTGCGATAATCCTTTGAACACTTACTCTTTTCCAGTTCACAAAACATAGTATGTAGAATATTACTAACACTATGCCCACCATGCCTTAATTGTTAATTTGTTTCTGGGTTTTGTTGTGTTGTTTGTTTGTTTTTAAAATGTAATTTATTTAAGCATGTAAGCAGTATATATTAAATATTCCTGTCATGTCATGAAAAAAGCTTCTTTCTCATGCCAAATCATTTTGGTTAAGTCACGTGCTGGTAGGCATTTTCTCTTTCTCCTCTTGGCTAACAAAGAGTTTTTCTAATTGGCAAACACTTTCAAAATCTGCATTCTCAATTGAACTTCACACACGTCGTTTCACAGAGACGTGCCCGTCATTGCCACTTATCCAGAGAATGCATTCTTGAAAGAAATCTTCATTTTTTTAAGCTGTTTGTATCTACAGCTATGGCTTGCAACGTTGAAAACGGTCAGTTCAAGGCAAGAAACGGCAGGTGATCTTGCAGTACAGCAGGATGTACAAGAAGCCTTAGTGTCAGGGGATTTACTTTTTAAATGAATTATTTACACAACAATTTGAGGGTTTGTCCTTCTACTTCCAGACTAGATGACATGGAGAGAAAGTGCTAAAATATTACTAGTTTTAGCAGTACTTTTCCTATGTATGGATTGAGATTAGGTTTCTCCTGCAGAAACCTCCCTTAAGAGGATATTTGCAGCTACCAGGGATTATCCGTATCTATCCATTGCGACTAGCCCGTGCTACATTCCCCTGGGGATTCTTTCTTTGTTGTGCATCTCGTCAGTGCTTTTACTTTTAACCTGTTAGTATTGCCAGTCATAAAGTCCTTCTCTCCTCCTTGAATAATGGAACTGCAGTTTGGACAAGACAAATTCTCAGGGATTCATGGGAAAAATCTTGATGATTTTTCACTCTCTCAGACTTTAAAATTACAGTAATGAGAAACATTGCCCTAAATTTGAAGGATCAGGTTTCCTTTTGCAGTCCACTTCTAAAATATTTTCTTTCAGAAATGGGGTGGCTGAAGAACTTCATTTTCCCACATTCACATTACATAGTTTGTTTTCTTTATTCTTCTATTTGAACGTCTGACACTCGAAAGCTCTATTTCCCGAATTTCCCTATTTTGTTACGTCCATCTCCATTGCTTTACACTAAGATACTGTTCTTTTCCATGCCACTTCAAACCCAAATGGCTGTTTCCATGGTTTTTAGTTATGCTGATACCTGTTATGTTCATTGATGTGTTCACTGCAGTGTACAAAACTCTTTACCGGGCAAGAGTCAAACACTGCGTTGGAGTCACTGATTTACCATCTCAGTGTTTCAGGTAACGGAGCGCGCAACAGGCATTTCGTGGCTTTTCTTGGCATTGTAGACTCAGCCCGGTTTTTTCTTCCTTTTTGACCTTTTTCATTCTTTATATATTCAGGTTGACGTAAAAAGTTTTGGCCCTGTTTTCTGTGTGTAGATTCCACAGTAATTCTCTGTGTAAACACTGCTTCAGGATTACCACGAACGCTAACGGATGCCTGCTCAGAACAGTTAATTCTACCCCAGTGTTCCCCAAATCAGCCTTGAAAGGATGTTTATTAAAAGAATTAATCTTTTAGGGAAATCTGAAGGAGAATATGTGAGTTTTGTAAAGCATGGGCAAATAGAAGAACACTGGTTGAGAATATTGCTTCTCCTATTTCGACACTGGGTTTCCCTCACTGAAGATGCTTGTCAAATAGCCTGTAACTCTTTTTTCCACATCTAAGGCAGTTCTAAGACAGCACTAGCTGATAGCAGTTTCCACAAATTAGACTGACTAATCAATAATTCAGATTCATTAGTGGACAGAAACAAAGGCCTCTCTTCATTCCCGTGGGAGTGTTACAGAAAACAGGCAGGAAATGTTCGTCATCAAGTGGAAAAGGAAGAATTGAACTTGAAAATACGCTAGGCTTTAAATACAAATCTCATTCATAGGCCAAGAAATAAGTTCTGTTATACAAGCTTTAATGTGAAAATTAAGTTGTTCCTGTTCAGAGCGCTGGGAGAGCTTCTGGTTTAGTACTTTATGTAGGCAAATACTACAGAAATTGTTGGTGGTTTAGATATCTATTTAAATTCTGTCTCTCCCTCTTCTAATTTAGAACCAAAAGTTAGACACAGTTAAACTGTCTTTCCACCATTGAGGTCTGCCTTTCAGCTCTTCGTCTCCTAAGGTCATTCGTTTGCTTCCTTCTCGCTTTGTTTGTATCGGTTCCACAAGCTCTCTCTCCTACCTATAGGCTCTAGGCTGCCTTGTGTATTGCTAACATTCCCACGGGAAATGTCTATTGCTGTTTATAGGATCCAATATGAATGTAGTCCCTTCTCAGTTTGAAAGGTTCCACTCTCCTCCGGCGTGTTCCACTGAAAGGATGCATGAAATAATCATTTTACAAAAAGTCCTGTGATTTGTGGTACAGTCTATAAAGCATCATTCAACTACATGATCTTACAGCATAATGATAAACCAACACAAATTAAAATCAGGCACAGAAACATTGGCACATACCCTAAAAATAAAGGTACTGTAAAGATGAACTTTAAAACACATTCACCTCATGTACAAGATATTCCTATGACAGAAGTTTTGCCTTCACTGCAACTGTATATAGGCATGTTCTTTCCACTACCTAGTCTGTGATTACAAACTGGAATATGATCTTGTACACTTAAGGCATGATGGAAATTCAAGAGCTGTGGCAAATAAAGAGGCAAGGTTGAAATATTCATAACTTTTCAACATCACTGATCAAGCTAGAAAGCAGGAAGAGAATAACACCTCCTCAGCTATCAAAGTTTTTCACTAAAATTAAAAAAATGAAAAATTCCTGTAACTTTGGAACAAGTCAATCTGCTGAAATGTCCTGCCTGGGTATGAAAGCCTCCTGCCGGAACTGGACTGGATTACACTATGAGCTGGGACAATCCTGCACTCAAAAATCCCCCACTGAGAAAAAATAAAATCTGTTCTTCACTGAGCACGGTGCCTGAAGGAACTTGTAAATCTTAAGGCAGTAAAACAATTGTAATCTTAGGCAAGACAGACTCGCAAGGTCCCCAGGTATTTCCTGTCCAGCCAGGAGAGCACAGTGTTTAGTTAACAACCGTAAACACATTTTAAGTAACACAGAAGCTGCTCACTCTTCTGAACAACTTTCTAAACAGCTAAAATTCAATAACAGGGTTTATTTATCTTATCAATGGATATACTCTTTTTTTTAGTTTTATGAGAAGAAAACAAAAGTAGAAGATGAAGAAAGCCTAAGGAGAATATTTCCATGAGAGATGTTAATAGTTCAGTTAACCTGAAGAGTTGAAGTAGGTGTACTGGATAACTTGTGCTAATGGGAGTCCATTCAGGAAATCTCAGTCCTTCCCATTGAAAAACTTCAAGTAGATGCAACTGAACTACAAGGTAATAGATTTAATTCAGACAAAAGGAACCATATTTTTAACATCACTATAGGATGTCACTGATTTGATTAATTTCAATTCAAATGTTCCGTTCAAACAATTTAGAAAAATTAACTACTGCAAGAAGCTCATCTAAATTATCATTTACAATGGAACCTTCACTCTTAGCAATTAGCACCAAAAGCAGAACATCAAGCTAAAAGGAAAGATACTTAAGGCTTTTTAACCACCTCTGGTGTTGATCTGTTGTGTTAACTTTGGAAAGGCATTCTACTTCTTCATGGTCCTCTTCTTAAAAGCCATCTGGTTTGTTTAGATTAATAGGAAAATTCTAGTTTACTTTGCAGCAAGGAGAGTATGTGTCTTGCTGTTAAAGCCTGGTACCTCGGTCTACACAGCTTCAGTTTACCTCACCTGGAAACTGTAAAAGCTCTTCTGTCAATAAAGGAATAGTAGGTAGGTCATAAACTGTTGAGGGAGGAGACTGAAGAGGAATTGCTTTTTCCGTCTATGCTTTTTGGTCTTTTTGATACTCCCCGCTCTTCTGCTAACTCTTGTTTTTGTGTTTCTCACCCCAAACCTTCAAACTCCTCCATGTCATCCTCAGAGCCAGCACTTCTGCCTTGA
Source organism: Phaethon lepturus (assembly GCF_000687285.1). Lineage (NCBI taxonomy): Eukaryota > Metazoa > Chordata > Aves > Phaethontiformes > Phaethontidae > Phaethon > Phaethon lepturus. The sequence goes on from NW_010551669.1 coordinate 16,187, forward strand.
ATCTCAAATTTTCATTGCTGGGGTGCCTGAAAACTACTTCCTACTCTACGGTACTCAAAAAGAATCGAGTGTATGTCACACTAATAAAACATGGCATCTTAAAAAAAAAAAAAAAATTAAAGACCACTAACTTGTGCGTTACAAAAAAACCCCAAGCTGATGTGACTGTGCCTTTCTCTTTATTGTGAGGTCCGTTTCCTACGAACAGCTGTTGCGGTAAAGGCAGGGCTACCGATCAGTTACCTTTTCTACTATGTTAATGTCAGAGCCATGGGTGGGAAATGTCAAAGGGAAACAGCATTTCAACTAAAACCAGTTTTGTAATTCAATCATATTTGTCTGACCATTTCCTGCAGTTAAATTTTTTAGATTTAAATAACTGTCAACAATCAATAATGATTTATATAAACATTACTATGACTTTCTCGTGTTTTGATCTCCTACTAAAATGTATCTATTCATTAACAAAAAGCTCCTGCTTAAATAAGGCCAGGCACAGACTCACTAATTTATGCTCAGCTGACTGAATCTTTAACAGAGCACAGCAGTGAGAATTCCTGCCAGATCCACTTGCCGTGTTCTTTCTTAGCATTTTCACAAAACCCTTCATATACAAATTTTGCAATAGCAGTTTACCACAGATCCGATATACCTAATCCCAGGATTAATTTTGTATGCCCATCAGTGGTGAAGCAAGATGGATTTAATAGCCCATTAGTCTTTTAGCATGATAATTTTCACATCACTTAGCCTGCTGGGTTAATTGCTTTAAAATGGATATTATTGACCTAGTGACAAACGGAGAATGTGTTACTCATCTCCCAAATGTACATTCTTAGTGTCTCATTTCTTTTGGTCCTGACAGTAAGTCCCCTAGATTATGTGCTTGTATATTATAATTTATACCCTATTAGCCCATATTTGAGGGCTTACTGAAGCAATGTCTTTCAGATATTATTACACATTACTGGCCTAACTTTTAAGTTCTGTTTTTTATGTAAAGAGAAATGTTGCAAGCATAAGAAATCATTGTTTTGCCTCTTGTTAAGAAATTAATTTTAATGTTAAAAGCTATAGCAGGTGCAGCAGGGATTAAGCACTTTTGGAATAAACAGCTGGCCAGGATATTTCCAGCCACAAAAGTCCGGTCATTAGGAGGGGAGAATGAAGAACAAATTTGGACAGAGAAGATGTAAGAAAGGAAATTCAGGTCCTAGGACAGAGAAACAGAAAAATATATCAGCAAAAAGAAGCCCAAAGGGTAAAGCTGAAGAGTAGAGTTTTTATTCACATGTATTATTTGTGGGGTTTTCTGCCTAGTAATTCAAAGAAAACAGAAGCCACCTACTTTGAGGAAATTAATGCTAGCTGTGAGCAGCAAAAAATAGAAAAGGAGGGAGCGGAAGAGCAGCACAAGTTATATCATTGCTTGTGGAGAGGTGAAACAGGGCTGGAGGTTAATGTAGCCAGTTCTCAGACTAATGCATGTCAAGAGTGTAATGCATACGTTTCTAGGTAGGTAGCTGTATTTCTCAAGCACCGGTTCCTATGGGAAACAAGATGGTCAGATATAGATGCTCGATTGGAGGAACCCAAGATTTGGAGCAGATGTGCTCACAGTCTCTAGAAGAATCCAAATCCCACAGAGCTTATGGATATTTGTAAAAGGATGTATCCTCACAACCCTGTGAAGTCTCATTATGTAGTTTCCTGGGGTAAATCGGCTTTATAAGATACGGAATGGAGAGGGTTTTAAAAAGTGATTTCTAAACCAAATTATATGTTAATAAAGAGCATTTATATACTAGCATAAGCCCATCTTGGTGCTGACCATGAGTAACATCAGAACTGTTTCTTCATGAAACAAATTAGAGCTTGCTCTAGTGTCATACAAAATCCGAAAGACTCCTATTGAACTGCACGATTGACTTAAATGGTACTCGGATTTTCCCTGGGAGCTTAGTTCCACATGTTAATGACAATGACAACTTCAATGACAACGGTATCGTTTTTATTAACAACTGTTCCTATGAGGTATTCACGTAAGCACATCCGCAACGCAAGCAATTGAAGTTGGTCGTTCTCGCTTCAGTTACAAAGCACCTTGGACTTGCTGAAACAAAACCCGACTGTATGTAGCAATTCTCTGCTACCGCAGGTGGTGTGGCCAATCATTGCTCTCCGAAGTATTTTCCAGGAAAAAAACCTCGTTTTTTAACCTTTAAACTTTTTTTCCCCCTAGATTTAGGTCATCTACTTTAGGTCATTGGCAAATCTCCAATGTTAGCGTGTTTTTCGTACAAAGCAAAAAAAATGAAACCTTCTCAATAGCAAGGATATCAGCATTTCAGAGAAATGAAAAATTAGAGGAAGCCGTGACAATTTGGTCCTTATAAGACTGGACATATTTCATATTTACTTTTAAGAATGCTATTTAAGCATTTGTGATTATTTAATGATTTAGTGATGTTTATTTTTCACTACGAACATCTCCTGCCATCCATGTTAGAAAAATTTGAGTTCAGTGCTTTATACTCTGGGACTGGTTGATCAGCTCATGTAAATCAGCACATCCAGAGAAATCTGAGGAGGAATGCCAGAGTACTGGTGCTGAACACCTAGTCTTAGATTTTTTTCACTAAAACTATGAGGAAAATAGCGCGGATCAGATCTTGCTCCTACAAAAGCTAGTGCTAACGTACGTACTGACGTCAGAAGTGCAAAACTTGACCCTAAATACATGGCATTGGGAGTCATTTAACCTCAAAAGATTTTAATCACACATAGGGTTGCCAGGCAGTTTTGCAAATTAAATCACTAAATTATGAAGTACATTGAATATTTTTTTCTTTAAAAGTATTTCGTGCTCTGTTGAAAAACATGCCTTTAGGCACCTTTGTAAAGAACAAACTCGTATTTTGTAGATCAGCGGCAGCTTTGAGTTGGAGCCAGAGCCAAGGGTTCCTCAAGGATATCAGCAGAGAGACGTGACTGCCGGCTCTGTTTTCTTTCCTCCGGTGAGGAAAGTGTCCAGCCGGGCACCGACAGCCAAACTGCCAAGGGGGAACCTCTGCGCTTTTCATCTCCCTGACACAAAAGACAGGGCCGCGTAACAATCTTCTCCTCACAGATCCTTGTGAAAACCCCCCTGACAATTCTCTCTGAGCCCTTGTGCAGCACTACAGCGACCAGCCCGTCCCTGGGAGCCACACCGCAGCCGGCTGCGACGCCCTGGCAGCCCCCTCTGGAGAACGCCTCCAGCTCCGGAGGTTTGGCGAGGCTCTGCAGAACCTCCCACAGCACCACCTTCGCCTCAGCCTCTGCTCTCCCGAGCCTCCGTGACCCAAGGTTCAGGCTTTGGGGAGATGGGGGCAATCCGCAGGGCCACGGAGAACGCTGGGGCGGAGGCGACGCCGGC